>NW_026596040.1:22601367-22621465 GCF_907164565.1 Psammomys obesus
GTGTGTGTGTGTGTGTGTGTGTGTGTGTGTGTGTGTGTGTGTGTGTGTGTTATGCATTATAGGTGTGTAGATGTACATATGCTATGGTACATGTATGGAAGTCAGAGGATAGCTTGCAATGTTTAGTTCTTCTTACCATGCGAGTCCTAGGAATTGTACTCAGTTCTTCAGGGTTGGTGACACCTTCAAAGCCATGTTTTTGAGACAGGGTCTCAGTAGCCCCAAGCTGGCCTCAGCCTCACTGAGTCACTAACATTGACCTTGAACTCCAAATTCTCACATCTCTATTTCCCAAGTGCTAGTATTACAGGCATGAACTTCCACGTCTGATAAATTGATGCTTTTCTTTTTTTTAATTTTTTATTTTTATTATTAGTTACATTTTATTAACTCTGTATCCCAGCTGTATCCTGCTCCCTCATTCACTCCCAATCCCACCCTCTCTCCCTCATCTCCTCCCTTCCCCTTTCCAAGTCCACTGATAGGGGAGGACCTCCTCCCCTTTCATCTGACCCTGTTTTATCAGGTATCTTTAGGACTGGCTGCAAAGTCCTCCTCTGTGGCCTAGCAGGGCTGCTCCTCCCTTGGAGGGTGGGGAGGTCAAAGAGCCTGCCATTGAGTTCATGTCAGAAATAGACCCTGTTCCCCTTACTACGGGAAACTAATTGGTTACTGAGCTACCACGGGCTTCATCCAAGCAGAGGTTCTAGGTTATATCCGGTTATATCCATGCATGGTCCTTGGTTGGATAAACAGTCTCAGAAAAGACCCCTGTGCCCAGATATATTTGGTCCTTGTGGAGCTCCTATCCTCTCCAGGTCATACTAACTCCCCCTTCTTTCATATGATTGCCTGCACTCTGCCAAAGTTTGGTTATGAATCTTAGTATCTGCTTTGATAAACTGCTAGGTAGAATCTTTCAGAGGCCCTCTGTGGTAGGCTCCTGTCCTGTTACTTGTTTTCTCCTACATCCAATGCCCATCCCATTTGTCTTTCTAAGTGAGGATTGATCATCTTACCCCGGGTCTTCTTTCTTGTTTATCTTCTTTAGGTGTATAGATTTCATTATGTTTATCATATCTTATAGGTCTATATAAGTGAGTATATACCATGTGTGTCTTTCTCCTTCTGGGATACCTCATTCAGAATGATCTTTTCTAGATTCCACCATTTGCCTGCAAATTTCATGATTTCCTCATTTTTGATTGCTGAGTAGTATTCCATTGGGTAAAAATACCACAATTTCTGTATCCATTCCTCTGTTTATGGACATCTGGTTTGTGGGGAAGAGTCTAGAACTCATTGGCACAGGAGACAACTTCCTGAACAGAACACCAACAGCACAGGCTCTAAGAGCAACAATCAATGAATGGGACCTCATGAAACTGAAAAGCTTCTGTAAAGCAAAAGACACTGTTATCAGAATCAAACAACAGCTTACAGATTGGGAAAGGATCTTCACCAACCCTATATCTGACAGAGGGCTGATATCCAGAATATATAAAGAACTAAAGAAGTTAAAAAACAATAAATCAAGTAATCCAGTTAAAAAATGGGGTACGGAGCTAAACAGAGAATTCTCTGTAGAGGAATACAGAATGGCATAGAAACACTTAAAGAGATGCTCGACCTCCTTAGCCATCAGAGAGATGCAAATCAAAACGACCTTCACACCCATCAAAATGGCTAAAATCAAAAACTCAAGTGACAACACATGCTGGAGAGGCTGTGGAGAAAGGAGAACCCTCCTCCATTGCTGGTGAGAATGTAAACTTGTACAACCACTTTGGAAATCAATCTGGTGCTTTCTCAGACAACTAGGAATAGCGCTTCCTCAAGACCCAGCTATTCCACTCCTAGGCATATATCCAAAAGAGGCTCAAGTACACAACAAGGACATCTGCTCAACCATGTTTGTAGTGGCTTTATTTGTAATAGCCAGAACCTGGATCCTTTTTCTTTGCAATTTTTGCTTTTTATGTGTGTGTGTGTGTGTGTGTGTGTGTGTGTGTGTGTATGTGTGTGTGTGTGTGTGTGCAACTCACGTGTGCATGATGTATATATGTGCATGATGTATGTGAGAAAGAGTGCTTGTGGAAGGCAGAGAACAACTGGAAGGAGTCAGTTCTTTTCTTTCTGGATTTTGGGGATCAAACTGAGGTTTGCCCGGCACATGCACTCACTGGCTCAGCCTTGCCACTAGTCCTGCTTTGATGTTGCTGGTTTGTTTGTTTGCTTGCTTGTTTGTTTGTTTTTGTTGTCACAGCCCATTATTGTTTGAAAGATTAGAAAAAAATGTGATGTGTTTGTGTGTGACATGTGAGCAGGTGCCTCTGCAGACAGAGCTGTTAGGTTTCCCAGATCCAGCCTTAATAATAAGCCTTTGTGAGTCACCTGATGTGGGCGCTGGGAACTAAACGCCAATCATCTGCAAGAGTAGTCTACACTCAGCCCGGTGTGCTGGCGCACACCTGTGATTGCAGCACTCGGGAAGCAGAGGCAGGCGGATCTCTGTGTGTTCAAGGCCCGCCTGGACAAACTGAGTCCAGGACAACCAAGGCTACACAGAGAATCCCTGTCTTGGGTGTGTGTGTGTGTGGAGGGAATCTCTGTCTTGTGGGGGTGTGTGGAGGGCACAGAGCGGAGAAGGGTAGTATACACTCCTAACCACTGAACCATCTCTCTAGCCCCCTTGTTTTCTGAGATACGGTCAAATATAGTCTCAGCTAGCTTCAAACATGACCTATAGCATAGGTTGACCTTGAACTCATGATGTTCCTGCCTCAACTTCCCAATGGCTGGGGTCCCCAGGTGTGTGCTGTCAGATCTCATTGTGTCATGGATTTTGATGAAGGGAGTTGGCGCTGACTGGTGGCCCGATCTGGAGGGTCAAAGCTTTATCTCCTGAAATGCTTTGTCCGAGTGGGGGAAAACTGGGGCCACTGTGGAGGCCTGCCTAGGCAGGGAGAGCCTGGACAGGCTGGACAGGCTGGACTGGGTAGACAGGCTGCTTTGCCAGGTCACACCTGGCTACCTGGTTTCTACTGCTCTTCGCCAGTCAGGCACCTGCTACCCAGGTTGTTCATGAGGCATAGCAGCTGCTTGTTTGTAGTAGCCTGCCTGAGGAAGAAAGGCCTGTGCTGGATGGCTGCTTAGAAGAGCCTGTCCTCTCCAGTCCTGAGGTGGACAGTGGGCTGCAGTCTAATGGAGCTGGGGAAAGAGCAGGCTCTGGACAAATGTGAGCCATCCAGGAGAGCAGGGATAGGTTCAGTTCCCTAACCCTTAAACAAAAGAGACCCCCATCTCCGGCTGGGGGAGGCAACAACCATGGTTTGGGGGCTGAGGCATAAATCCCGTATTTTGGGATCTTAGACAAAGCATTTAGCTGCTCCAGTTCTAAAGGGTGAATCAACATTCCCAGGATTCCCCCAAATCCAGTGTTTTATAGACTGCAGGAGATAGCCCACACTGCTATCCACAGCGACCGGAGCAGCTCCCGTCAGACCTCCACCAGGTAAAGCCACAGCCAGGACTTCACTTCAGGAAGGAATTCCAGGACAAACCAACATAAAACACAGTTTATTTAAAGAGGGTTTTTAACACATTTAAGCATGGAGGGGCACTCGGAAAGAGTAAGACACGCCCGGCGTCTTTAGGCTTCTCAAGGGAGAGCCACCTGTATACAGTAGCTGCACGTAAGATTTTGGCAGTTTCTGAAATCCCTTCTCAAGTGGTTGCTAAGGAACCTGTGCTTATTCAGTGACTGAGATTGTGGGGGTGGCTCCTGAGGAGCACTGGGTAGAGTTACAGCCAGTAACAAGGGTGTAACAAGGATGACAGGGGAAGCTAAAATGTTACCGTAAACAAACGTTTACACTTGTTTGCTGGAATAGTGGAAAATATCTGGGAAAGGACCAAGGCCACCTCAAGGCCTCCGGTGCCCAAGCTATTTGGAAACACCTCTGTGCAAAAGGAATGTTGTCCCTGTGTAGCAACTGTGGCTCAATCATGCTGGAATCCTCTATTCTCGGCTGCTGAGAGAATTCGGGGATCTGCGGTGAGGTGGCTCAGAGGTAAAGAGGGCTGACTGAGCTTCCAGAGGATGGGGATCCCCAGTCCCACTCGATAGCTCGCAACCACCTGTACCTCCAGTTCCAGGGGATCCGATGCAATCTTCTTATTGGGGGCATCAGACATACTTGGTGCACAGACATACATGTATTATAAGGTAAACCATCCATACACACAAAATAAAAATAAGAAAAATAAGTTAAAATAAAGAAGACTCTGAGTTTGTACAGGGGTACCTCCGTGTATTAAATAGCTAAGGTTTATCTCTGTGGGTTTGATAACAGAGACTGTTAAGGTCTTCCCTAAATAATGGGCAGGGGAGACCTTGTGATAGGAGGCCCCTCCCCCATCCCACACCACCTCCGTTTTATCCTACCTTAAGGTGACGTAAGGACTCTGCAACATCTGGCGGAGGGCAGGGAAAAGAGCGAGCCAGACAGAGCAGTCAAAGGTGTGCAATTTGGAAGGGTCCCGCCCGGGCTGCTGGAAAGCAGGCTGAGGTCAGCTGGAGGAACTGGAGGATTTGTGGCAGTTATGAAGGCTAGATACGGAGAGATCAGTGGGGGTTCTATGGCATCGCTTTGCCTTCTGGCAGGGTCTTGCTTTAGAGCCCAGGATGGCCTTCAATTCTTAGTCCTTCTGCTTCGGCCACCCAAACGCAAAGATTACAGTCTTGGAGCACGAAACCTACAGCGCTGTTTTAGTTGTTTGTTTTGGTTTCGTTTTTAATTTTTTAGACAAGGTTTCCCACAGCCCATGCTTGCCTCAGATTTACTACGTGTTCAAAGAAGACCTTAAACTCCTGGTCAGCCACTTTCTAGGTCACTGTTGGGATTGCATACTCTGCTGTGCCTTGGTTAACGAGTGCCAGAAGCCAACCTGCCAGACAAGCACTTCTCCAATGGAGGGGCTGCATTTCTACCCCCCCATTCATGTTGTCTAATGTCAGTCTGTTTTGTGTGTCTGTGAGCCTATGTGTGTACGTATGTGGTTGCCCTCTCCTGCCTGTGGCCTGATCAGCCTATCTCTGGGTGGGGCTATATACACACACAATTGCACCTGGCTTTCATGTGGGTGCTGGGACTCTGAACTCAGATGCTCACTCTTGCATAGCAAGCACTTTAGCCCCTGAGCCCCCTTCTTGAAGCTCCCCTCCCCCATCACCACCTTTTTTTTTATGGGGGACAGAGGCAGGTATTGAACTTAGAGCCTTGTGAATCTTACAAAAAGCACTCTGCCACTGAACTACACCTCCTGTCCTACCCCCTCACTTTTATCAGGCAGGGTTTGTTACATAGCTCAGGCTGGTCTGGAACTTGCTATGTAGCCCAACCTGACCTCAGCCTCCTGAGTGCTAGACTTGCAGGTGTGGGAAAGTCAACATTTCCTTTTTTTTTTTTTTTTTTTTTAGGTCTTTTGTACTCCAGTCTGGCTTCAAGCTCACTATGTAGCCGAGGGTGCCCTTGAACTCCTGATCTTTGCTTCTACCTTCCCAGTGCTGGGATTATAGACATGTACCACCAAGCTAAGTTTATGCTCTGGACTGAACTCGGGACTCTGTGCATGCTATAGAAGAGCATTCCAATAGCCTAGCTATATGCCCAGTCCTTCCATAACTTGCAAACACTTTTATAAATGGCCACAGGGAGCAACAACCCCAGCAGAAATACAAGGAAACAAGCACCATCTCATGAGCATCATAATCAAAGCTCTGTATCTTCCTTGGGTCACATATTCATTATCAGGTCTCTCATTCAGGACCTTAAACCCGAGCTCCACAAAGCGCTGAATGAGGAAGTACAGAAGGGAGGCAGCAATTTGAGATCCAGTCTGGGCTCCCTAATGAGAAGTCTGAGTCAGCACACACCCACACAGTGTCATCTAGTCTCCCGTAGGAAGCTGCTGTCCCGCCATGGGGGACCCTGACAGGTTAGTAGATTCCCATCTCACCACATGACTCAGTCTCGCCATGGCACGGGGCACACTCAGTGCTCATGCCACGGGTGTTCTGGAAGCGATTTGGTCACCCTCCGTGATGACCATTATTTCCCTTATTTAGACATCAAAGCAGAATTTAGCGCAGGTTAGGCACCTAGCGATTTCTTGGTCACACATCAAATGAGACATCTTGCAAAGCCGTCGCTGTCTCTAGTTACATGACCTGAGACCACAGAGGCATCGGCGTCTCTTTCCACCTTCCCTTGCCCTGCCTCAGCGATGCCACCATCCCACCGGTCCCTGTAAAGCCAGGGCAGAGTCAAGCTGCAGTTTTCGGGTCTACAAATGCAAACAGCAAGTTCATTCTGGTGGCCCCTGCTGTTTGTTTTGACTTGTGGTACTATAACTGACCTGTCTGGCTGTAAACAAATACATTCTAAGGGTACCCACACTCCTCTTTGTCTATCAGAATGGTGTCTCTGATGCAAACCTTCAGGCCCACTTTTTCCAACTACCCTTCCCCCTCAGCCTCACTCTTGACTAGAGAGTGACTTCTTTTACCACTGGCTGGCCACTTAACTGGCCCCCAAACCCCAGTTTTGTTTTGTTTGTTTGTTTGTTTGTTTGAGTTTATTTTATACAGGATCTCTCTCTATAGTCCAGGCTAACCTGGAACCTTGCCCCAGAGATCATGGCCAGCGTGTCAGGGACACAAGTGTCCCCATTCTCCCCCGCCCCAAAACCGAACCAGTTCTCTGAAGTTGTTCCTGGGTGGTGTTTTTTACCAATACATCCTTGCCAACCAAGACCCCGCACTGCACTCACCCTCCCCATCTATGCTTCACTCCCTCCATCCTGATACACAAACAGGCCTGGCTAACCTGAGGAGGAAGCAGACACTGGGATGCATTACTTTTTGTCAAAAGCACACCCCAGTGCCAGGTACCCGCTCTGGGCACCTGGGGTTCTGAGTATTGATGTGGCTGCTGCTGCTGCTAAGCCAAGGCCTTCTGAGTTTTGGATTGTTTCCTGGGGTGTGGTGGGAAGGGCTCCTGTGCCAGATCTGTGGCTTGCTCTGTTCTCATCTCAGACTCTGGGTAGAGAACCCTTGGCTTTTGGGCCTTAGTCTCCCACATATAAACTAAAGTTATTCTTGGAAGCTGGAGAGATGGCCCAGCATTTGAGAGTGCTGTCTTCTCTTTCAGAGGACCTGGGCTCAATTCCCGGCAACCACATTGCAGTTCATTACTGTCTCTAACTCCAGGTCAGGGGGATCAGACACCCTCACATAGATATACATGCAGGCAAAGCACCAGTACATGTGAAATAAAAAGAAATAAAAATTTAAGGAATATTATTGTTCAAAATTCTGTTTTCTTTTGGTTCTAGTGTGAAAAAATATTGTGGGTTTTTTTTTTTTGTTTGTTTGTTTTAAAACAGGGTCTCACTTTGTTGCCTTGGTTGGCCTAGAATTTGTTGTGTAGAGAAGGCTGATTTCAAACTTGTGGTGATCCTCCTGCCTCTGACTCCCTCCCGAATGCTAGGATTATGGTAATGTGCCATCAAATCCAACATGGATTCTCTTTCTGCACTCAAATGACAAGTGGTATTTATTCATTGAGACAGGGCCTTGATATGTGTTCCAGGCTGGCCTAGAATTTATTGTGTAACACAGTCTGGCTTCACACTTGAGATTCTCAGTCCTTTGAGTGCTGGGATTACAGTGTGTTCCATTTTTTCTGTCTTAAACAGTTTTATTGAGTCAATCTGAGATTGGAGGTGAGTGAAAACTTTCATATCCTTTGTCAATTTAATCATTGCCCATATAGGAAATGGCCAGTAGAGGTAAAAAAAAAAAAAATCCCCAAGGCCACACAGCTGGGTAGCAGCCACAGAGGTGGATTTCATTCGATCATAGGCAGATCCCAAGAGGAACTTACTTCAACTCATTTTTAAATACCATATTAAGAGCAAGATGAAAAGCAACTATGCCAAAGCCAGAGGGAGCTGAGAAGGGTGCCTGCCTCAACACCTCACTCCAGCCTCGACTTAGCAGTGTTCCAGAACCTGGGCACATCGATCTGGGAAGGCTGAGTGAAGAGAGCTTGGGCCAACTGTGCCTTGGTTCAGTGGCCAGGGCTTGTTTCCCAAGCCTTGCTCCTAGGCGTCCAGGGCCATTTTGATGCCTACCTACATGTTCTCCAGGCTTTCCCCAGACTCTCTTAAGAACCTCTGATGCCCTTAGGCATGGGCTTTCTTGAAGAGCCTGCCTACCTGGGGCTGGGCCTTTCTTGGAGCCCAGGAGCATGCATGAGGCCTTGGGTTAGTCTCAGTATAGAAGGGCATGGGGAAAGACACTGGACAAAGTGGGTGCTCGTCCGATCTTCCCATGCTACAACCTGGAAGCACCACCACAGGGGTCTAAAGAAGCCTCCTGGAGGCCTAGGTTAGACTGTATGGAGGACTAGGCCTAGGCTAGCAGACAGAGACAGTAAGAGACAACAATTGACACAGGCAAATAAAAGTTCCTTTGACATAGAAGGATGATCTCATGACCTAGCCTGGGTTAAAGAATGGTTTCCAAGTCATCCTGACCTAGAATGAGACTCTGCCTTAAAGACAAAACAAAACAGAATTTAATTTCTTTCTATTGAAAACCTGAAAAATAAACGGGCGTAGTGGCACAGACCTTTAGTCCTAGCACTTGGGAGGCAAAGGCAGAGACAGATAGGGCTTTGTGAGTTTGAGGCCAACCTGGTCTACAGAGAGAGTTCCAGGATAGCCGAGGATATATAGTGAAAGCCTGCCCCTCCCCCCCAAAAAAAAAAGAAAGAAAGAGGAAAAAAAGAAAAAAGCCAGTTTACAGGATTGACCTGGTCTATAAAGTGAGTTCCAGGCTGCACAGTAAGACCCTGTCATGGAAGGAAAGAAAATATGATAGCATGGAGTTTGTGAACCTATGGGAAGAGTGGCGGAGCTAAGGTCCTGTGGTCCCCTTTCTCTTTCTTGCATGAGTGGAAAAATGATTTTACTCCTGTGTAATTCATGTGTCTAAATAAGTCAAGAAACAGAAGGAAATACACACACACACACACCTCTACTGACTGCAACTGTAAGCAAGAACCCTGAGGAATCTGACTATTGCTCAAAGCACAGCAGTCCCCATAGGATACAGTGATGTGGCCCCAGACAGACCTCCTGGCCCATTAGCCTTCTTGTTGATTCATGCTCTGAGTGTAGAGCAGGTCTATTGGTTGGCTTAGGAGCTCCTGAGTGAGGTGGTGATGAACTTCAAACTCAGAGCTAGCGAGTCAGCACCTCACCCCAGTCTTGCCCTCAGGCAAAGGCGTTCCTCACAAGTTGACTGATGTCAAGATCCCCAGATCATAGGTAACTAGAACCTCTCCCCAGAGACACTGACCCACTGATCCACACCCTTTCCCTGCGCAGCTAAGGAGGGCTGACTCACATCCTGACTATGACAGTGCCCAAGGCAACTTCAAGATCATCCCATCTCATTTATGTTCTTTCTGGTCAGCCAGCCTTGCTTGGGATGGCGTCCTGCAACATGCTGTGGAGAATGACTTGGCATCTGGGCTTAGCCAATGGGAGAGAGGGCTATGACTGATTGGTCTCACTTGCCCCAGGTAGGGCAGGAGGGAGTGGCAGCCTATACTTCTATGTGGCTGCCTGTATCTAGACTGTGGGTCATAGGCTCAGCAGATGGAGAGGGAGTGGAGAGAAGGCGCAACCTACAGGCTGTCAGCCTTACTGAACTGCCCTGCCACAGCCTCTTCAGAGGCAGCCAGGGTGGAACCATGTGGTGCTGTCTCCTGGGTACAGCTGATCGGATCTAGATGGGAATCCAATCTGGTGGCAAGTTCTCAAGATGGTGAGGGAGTCTGGCTGGAAGAGGAAACAAAACAATCTGAACTTCTTGAGAAACATGAGTTCTCAAGGCGGAGTAGGGCAGCTGGTATCCGAACAAGCTATTATTAGAGACAATGTCAGAAGCTAAAAGGGAGAGGGGGGACAAGAGTGGGCGTAATGATGTATTCTGAAGTTGATGGGATCCACTCCCAGAGCCTCTGCAGGCCAAGGGTGGGAAGGCAGTAGGAAATGCACGCTGCATCTGTATTCCACACCATACCTTTTTCTAGCCAAAGGAGATGTCTCTACCCTCTAGGCTTATTGAGACCTCAGCCTCTTGGAGTGGAGTCGGGCCCATGTGGGTGCCCCAAAATGGCAAAGTGAAATGGATTCAGGTGACAACTGTAGCATGTTTAGAATTTATGAGCTAGCTAGGCATGGTGGTTCATGCCTTTAGTTCCAGCACTCCAGAGGCAAAGGCAGATTAATCTCTGAGAGTTCAAGGCCAGCATGATCTACAAAGCAAGTTCTAGGACAGCCAGGGCTGTTACACAAAGAAAATGTGTCTTGAAAAACAAACAAACAAAAAGAACTCATGACAAAATAAGCCAATTCAAGCTGAATTAGAAGTATAAAGGCAGGCTTATTGGGGGCAGCTTTTGGGACGGTTCACCAGTCCCAAAAAATGGGGTCAAGGAAATATGCAGACAGGAAGACAGGGGAGGGGCAGGGCAGAGACAGAAAGAGAGAGCATGTGCACACACAAGAAAGAAATGCAGAGAGAGAGAGAAGGAGGGAGCAAGGGAGGGAGAAAGGTTGAGCACAAATATCTGGATTATATAGGGAAGAGCCATAGAGGGCAGGGTTTGCCAGCCATACCCTGTAACAGGGAGGGACTGAGGGCTGCTGGGAGAGCTTGGAAGCCAGGTCCCCTTTGATATGTTAAATAGGCACCTCAGCTGATTGTCCTCGGTCTGAAACCCAACAATGACCTGTAGATTTAAGGCTTTGGTGTGCTGACAGCCAGAACTATGGGCAGAGTGTGCCGCTCTCCTGTTTATGAGGCAGACCTCGTAAACTCTTGTTTATGAGTGCCAGACCTTGGCCTTGGGGTGGCCACTTGACCCAGAGAGCACCTGTGGATGTCTCGGCTGCTGCCTGGTTTCCCGATCCTTTTCTGTTGTAAGAACTGACTGTGTGAAGACAGAAGCCTGGCCTCAGAGCCAGGCTACCTGATCCAAACCCAGCTCTAAATCCAGGAAGCAGCTACTTTCTGATCCCTGGAGATCTTTTTTCTCTGTTTCTCAGCTGCAAATAACCAGGCGCATGACCCGCTGCTAGGGAAGGATAAACAGAAAAAACAGCCTAGAGGTGACTGAGAGCCACGCACAACCTTCACTGTTCTCGGCAGCTTTTGTGAAACTGCCACACTGTGCCTAACTCCGTAGGTGGTGGAGCCAGGGCCCTGGAGTGGGGACAGGGCTATCTATGGTCAGGAGGACTCTGTGTATCAGTAGGAGGTAGGGGTGCAATCCCAGGAGCAGCACTGACCACAATTGTGCCAGAGACCTTACAGACATCCTTGCATTTATTTGTCACCTGGAGCTACCACCACAAACCATCTTGAGGCCATGGGGAGATGGCTCCTCTGGTAAAACACTTGCTGTGTAAGTACAAGAACCTGTGTTCAGATCCTCAGAGTCCACGCAAAAAGCCTGGCTGTGACATCCAGAGGTAGGATGCAGAGACAAGAGCATTCTAAGGGCTCACCGGACACTCAGCCTAACCAGCTGGAGGGCTCCAGCTTCAGAGAGAGAGACCCTGTCTCAAAGACTAGGGTGACTTCAGCGCTCAGGAGGCAGAGGCAGGCAGATCTCTGTGAGTTCAAGACCAACCTGATTGGCATGGTGAGTAGCAGGCCAGCCAGGGCACTTAGTGAGATCCTGTTTCGGAAAAAAACAAAAACAGGCGGTGGTGGAGCACACCTTTAATCCCAGCACTTGGGAGGCTGGGGCAGGTGGATCTCTAAATTCAAGGCCAGCCTGGTCTACAAAGCAAGTCCAGGGCAGCCAAGGCTACACAGAAAAATCCTCTAAATATCTCGAAAAACAAACAAACAAACAAACAAACAAACAAACAAACAAAAAACCTGAAAAAAATAAATAAATAAAAGCTAAAATGGTGGAGAGCAATAGGATACCTGACATCAACCTTTGGCATCATTCACACCACTTACATGCACACACATACACATTAAAGCATACACATAAATACATGACTACACACATATGTACATATTCATGCACACACACAAAAACATGCATATGCAAACATACATACACACCTGCACAATAGAGACATATATACACACATTCCAGCATGTGCGCGCGCGCGCGCACACACACACACACACCACACGCACGCACACATCGGGATGAGGAGATGGCTGAGCAGTGAAAATGTTCAAGGCTCAGCATTTTACCTCAGAATCCATGTAAACACTTTGGGGATGTTGTGTAATTTCAGCCTTGGAAGGCAGAAGATGCACAAAGCAAGCTGGTTAACAAGACTGACCACATCGGTGATGTCAGGGTCCAGCTGAGAGACCCTGCCTGAAAGAGGTGGGAAAGCTTCAGTTGACACACAGCTTCAGTCCTAGCATTTTGGAGGCAGAGATGGAAACCAGCCTGCTCTACCTACTGAGCTGCAGGCTAGTCGGGGCTTTCATAGTGAGACCCTTTCACAAAAATAAAATAGACTATCAGCTTGAGTGGAAGAGGTGGCTCGGTGGGGGAGGTACTTAGTGCCAAGCCTGAGTTCAATCTTCAACATGGTGGAAGAAGACAGCAGATTCTAACAAGCTGTCGCTCTGTCATACATGCGCCTAAACACATATTTTTTTGTTTAGTTATTTGTTTTTGTTTTTGAGACAGGGTCTATCTACATAGCTCTGGCTGTCCTGGAACTCACTACGTAGTCCAGACTGGCCTTGATCTCACAGAGATCCACCGGCCTCTGCATGCTGAGTGCTCAGATTAAAGGTTCACATCACAGCTGGGCATGGTGGCACATGCCTATTTTCCCAGTGCTTGGGTGCCATCATACACAGAGAAACCCTGTCTCAAAACAAAGCAAAACAAAGTTTTTTGTTTGTCATCCCACCTTAATCTTGTAAGAAATCAGTTGAGAGCCGGGGGGTGGTGGTGCATGTCTTTAATCCCAGCACTTGGGAGGCAGAGGCAGGCAGATGTCTGTGGAGGCCAGCCTGGTCTACAAAGAGAGTCCATGCCAGCCAAGGCTACACACAGAGAAACCCTGTCTCAAAAAAAACCACAAAAAACAACTGACTACATTACTCAGGAGGTGGAGGTGGGAAAAAGAAGGTCTAGGTTGGGGCTTGTTGGCTAAGGGCCGTTGCTGCTCTTGAAGAGGACCTGAGTTCAGTGTCTAGCACCTGTGTCAGGTGTCTCATAACTGTAACTCTAGCTCCAGGAGAGCTGATGCTAGTGTTCCTGTACATCAGTGGTTCTCAAGCTGTGGGTCATACCCATTTGGGGTTGAAGGATCCTTTCACAGGGATTGTATTATATGATATCCTGAGTATCAAACACTTAGAACACCACGCATAACAGTAGCAAAATTACAGTTATGAAGTAGCACTGACAATTTTCTGGTTGGGGGTCACCACAACAGATGAGCTGTATTTTAAAGGGTTGCAGCATTAGGAAGGTTGAGAACCACGACTGTGCACGCTCACATGCAAACTCAAATCCCT
Organism: Psammomys obesus; assembly: GCF_907164565.1. NCBI lineage: Eukaryota > Metazoa > Chordata > Mammalia > Rodentia > Muridae > Psammomys > Psammomys obesus. The sequence continues at coordinate 22,615,022 of NW_026596040.1, forward strand.
ACACATGGATAAAAATAATAAAACTAAAGGATGGATGTGGTGGCGCATGCCTTTGAGCCCATACTCAAGGCAGAAGCAGGCTGATCTCTGTGAGTTTGAGGCCAGTCTGGTGTGTATAGAGAGTTCCAGGACAGACAGCACTACATAGATAGGTGGCTCCTAACTACCTATCACTCAGCTCCAAGGGACTGACACCCTCTTCAGGCCTCTGCAAACACCTTCATACACATAAATAAAAATAAACTTTTTTAATTAAAAAAACATATAAGATTTTATTTACAGCTTTTAGCAAACATGAAATTGGTGCTGTTAGGTTCTACCTTCAGGAAGGAGAGGCTCAGAGGTACTTGGTAGACAGGCCTGCAGACCAGCTTTCTGACCTACAAGTCTGGAGTGTGCCAGACTCCAGCCAGACACTGTGGCGCTACACCAGCTCCCCAGGAAGGAGGAAGTCTCAACAGGAAATTCCTTCTCAGGAGCAATGTCCTAGGTTGCTTATCAGCTCAGGGACTGGACTTCAGCCCTCAGCCCTCCCTGTTTCTCCAGCTCCACCAGCTCCTGCCTTTCTCATCACAGACAGGAGAAGACAGGCCAATGCCCTTCCCAGGCCTGTTCACAGCTGGTCTGGCCAGGATGAGCTGCTGAAAACAGCAGGAGCAATTCCAGAGAACCAATGGCTAGAGGTGTTGGCAAAAAAAAAACAAAACAAACAAACAAACAAAAAAAAACAAAACAAAACACTTCTCTAGGACCCCGTAGAGAGAAGAGATCTAGGCCTGCACAGACAGGACCCACTTGTCTGAAAGAGACATTTATCTCTCTCTGTGTGTACTACAGGTGGAGGGCTCAGCCCCGATGCCTGGCTCTACCCCAGCTGAGAGCTGCTGATTCTGAACACAGGAGCAAATTCATAATGGCAAGCAGACACTCCAAGAACCATGATAGGGCTGGACTATCAAATAATTGACCAGTCTACAGCCAGTTCCCCCTCCCCCCCCACAGCTCTGCAGATAGGAATATAAGTCAGCTGGAGATGAATATGGGTTAACAGTCACTTTCAGGCCTGGTGGTGCAGACTTGTAATCCCAGCACTCAAGAGACAGAGGCAAGAGGTCCATCTTGGGCTACACAAGCCTGTTTCTCTCTCCTCTCTCTCTCTTTCAAGATAGGGTTTCTCTATGTAGTCCTGGCTGTACTGGAACTCACTGTGTAGACCATGCCGGCCTCAAGATCTGCTTGCCTCTGCCTCCCAAGTGCTAGGATTAAAGACATGTGCCACCACTGCCCAAAGACCCAGTCTCAAAAGCCAACCAATCAGCCACAGCAAACAAACAAAATTACCCTTTGGTTCTAACCCTAGCCCCAGAGCCCTGGTGACATCTTCCAGTATACAGAGGCTAGAGGCAGGGCAGAGCTGGGTTTCAAAGTCAAATCTCAGGCACTTTCCCCTGGTGCTGGTTACATGGGGCACCACCCAAATCCTCCACTCCCTGTGAATCATCATCCCTGGCCATCAGGTAGATTTTGCAGTACTGAAGCTGGCGTCCAAGGACAGCAGCCCTGTCCCAGCCCTGGCTAAGCAGGTCTGTGTGCTGACGATGCTCCAGTCAGAGCAATTGATTCCAAGACATCTAGGCTCACAATCCCCAGATGATTAAGTTGTCCTCCTCCTCCTCCTCTTCCCTCTTCTCTGACAAGGTCTCACACAGCCCAGGCTAGCCTCAAACTTGTGATATAACCAAAGATGATCTTGTGGATTTCTAGGTATGAGCTGAGATTATAGGCATGAGGCACCAAGCCCAGTTTATTGAGGGCTCAGGATCACCCAGGGTTTTGAGTGTACGAGGCAGGCACTCTGCCAACTGAGCTATATCCCTAACCTCTTAGCTCCTTTTGTAAAATGATGGGGCATTTGCATGTAACCTTTACACAGCCTCCTCTTCACTTCACGTCTCTACAATGTAATAGTCTGAAATTCTAAGCTCTGTATATCACTATGCTCACGGTATCGAATAAGGAAGATGACGAAGTAAACAGGTCTGTAGGGTACGAGGAGGAATTTACTTGGGTGAGAATGCTTACAGAGGAAATTGGGGCAGGAGAATGGGCAAGAGCGGGGAAAGAGAGCTGAAGAGAGAAGGGGCTAGAGTAGAGCAGAAAGGGCCGGGGTGAAGCAGGGGTCCATGAAGTATTGCTCACAAGTCCCAGGTACCAGTCCTAGCTTAGCTGGGGCCTGCTGAGGAGCCTGGGACAAGCCTGTCTTCTGGGCCTTGGTTTCTCTTTGGGACAGTAGGAAGGCAGGATTAGCATTCACTATCTGCCTTTCTTGTTTTGCTGGGGCTCTTATTACCCTCCTCTGCACTTTTGGCTCATAGACACTGATCAGTTAGACTGGCTGGGAGCGAGCCCATCTTTGGACCTTTGCAACATCTAGCTTAGGAGTTGTGGGAGAACATACTGCCGTCTCTCCATACACCAGGACAAGAGGGTCAGTGGCAAAGTTATAAAGTGCCCTGTGACCTTGAGCAAGTCATGCCCCTTTCCTTCTCCTCTCACCCTCCTCTTCTTTCCCCTGCAGTTGCCTGCCCTCCTCTCTGTAGACCAGCTGCCTTGGCCAGTGGCCAGGGCTGAGGCTCAGAGAGCTGCTGAGGTTGCTGGAGGCAGGAATGTTTTTACTCCTCATTCTGCTGAGAGGGAAGCAGCAGGGCCCCCTGGGTTTCTTCCCAGTCAGGCCAGAGGACTCTCCCCCTCTTCCCTCAAACTGAGTATATTGGGGTAGGAGCCTCTCTTGCCAGACATGTTTGTGTTTCTGGGTATTATTTTATTTTATTTATCTCTCTCTATATATGAACCTTGACACCATTGGGGCAATAGGAAGGTGTCAGGTCTTAGCATGGACCAAGACCCTGGGCCCCTGAGGCCCTTACAAACCCACAGGTGCCAGGGAGCTATAAATGGTGGGCATTTGTCTCTTTATGGCTTTAGGAAATGGCATGAAGAGAGTGGAATATAGGCAGATCTTAGAGTAATACTGAGGGCCCTGGGGAAGAGAAGTCCTTTGCTGGTTCTCTAGAAGGAAAGAAGTCTGCTTGTGTGGAGGTGAACAGGAGGAAACACCTATTGCTTTTATAACAAACTGGAGCCCGAGATGAAACACCACTCTAGATGTGTGAACTGTACTTTTACCCTTTACGAGATGGTTGGGAGGGGGAGGGGGAGCATGTGGCAAGTTAGAGAGATAATATGAAATCAATGCCATCAGATTTGACTCCAGGAAGCAGAGGCTCAAAACAGTAATGGCTTCTGAAATGGAACTCGTATTTTTTTTCTTTTCTTTGCTTTGCTTTGCTTTGCTTTGCTTTCCTTCCTTCCTTCCTTCCTTCCTTCCTTCCTTCCTTCCTTCCTTCCTTCCTTCCTTCCTTCCTTCCTTCCTTTCTTTCTTTCTTTCTTTCTTTCTTTCTTTCTTTCTTTCTTTCTTTCTTTCTTTCTTCCCTTCCTTTTCCAGACAGGGTTTCTCTGTGTAGCCTTGGCTGTCTTGGTCATTTTGTAGACCAGGCCGGCCTCAAACTCACAGAGATCTGCCTGCTTCTGCCTCCTGAGTGCTGGGATTACAGGTGTGTGCCACTGTACCCGGACTTTTTTCTCCTATAACAACAACAACAACAAAATCTAAAAGTGGGGACTGGAGAGATGGCTCAGCTGTTAAGAGCAATGACTGTTCTTCCAGAGGTCTCAGGTTCAATTCCCAGCACCCACACGGCAGCTGACAACTACCTGTAACTCCAAGATATGGCACCCTCACACAGACAAACATGCAGGCAAAACACGTACGTAAGATAAAAATAACTAAATTATTTTTAAAATGTATTTTTAAAAAGTCTAAAACTGGTGGGGCAGAGTTAGGCTGATCTCTTGAGTTCAGGGCCAGCCTGATCTACAAAGTGAGTTCCAGGCCAGACAGCCAGGGGTGTTATACAGAGAAACCCTGTCTCAAATAAGCAAACAACAACAACAAAATCTAAGACTGGCACAGCAGCTCTGCCTTGCCGAGGCAGAGGCCATGGTTTTTCCCTTTCTACGTGACCCTCATGGTCCAAAATGGTGCCTATCAGGGGCACCATCAGGAAGCAAGATCAAAACAAAGACTATAGAGAGATGAAGGGACAAAAAAAAGGAAAGACCGAAGGAAGAATGCCTGTTTTGGATGGTTAGGCTTCCATTTCGTCATTTCATTGGCTAGAATTACACACACAGATGGGAAATGTTTTGTTTTTTATATCTATCTATCTATCTATCTATCTATCTATCTATCTATCTATCTATCTATCTATCTATTGAGACAAAGTTTCTCTGTGTAACCCTGCTTGTCCTGGAACTCACTCTGAGATCTGTTGAGTGCTGGGTTATTAGAGGTTATAACACCCCCACTCCCTGGCTGTTTTGTGTGTATTTTGACTAAGGCAACAAGCCCATCTTTGTGGGAAGGGAAATGAATGCTGAAAGTCAATCTCTTCCCGTAGATAATTCTTCCGATTGCTTTCTGCTGCTAAGGCCCAGGAGTGTGTGATTATCACTACCTTATCGCTACCCTGTCACCATCGTGAAGGTCTGAGGCTTGTCCTTGACCAGTACCTGACTGGAAGGGTATGCTTGAGACAGCTGAGAGAAGACAGAGCAAGGCGTCAAGGAGAAGCTGCAAATTAGGGAGGGGCAGCCTCTCCCTTCTCCAGGCTGACTGAATACCATCCCAGTGTCCGGAAGTGTCACAGGCACTGTGAACTCAGCAACACGCACACTTGCCTTTCCGGGCTGCAGTGAAATGTTCTTCTTAAGGCAGGCAATCTTTGGGAAGTATACCCGAAAGGCATCTGCACATCCATGTGACCACGGGGGGGATGATTTTGTCCGCTCCTGTCACACAATTCCCTGGAGCTACCTGCAGCTCATTCTGGAATTGGCTTAAATGGTTTTCTTTGCCCACCAGCACCCCCGGGAACTGTAGTGGCCTTCCTGGCAGCACACCTGTTTTTCTTCTGAGGAAATGCCCCTCCTCCATCCTGGATTCAGTCTGACACAAGGTTCTGGCACAGTGACTACCCTTTATTCTCCATGTGGTAGGGCACAGTGCCCAGGTTCTGGCTTGTCAGAGCCAACGCAACAGAATCCAGGATCTGATCACAATCCAGTTAGGCCATTATAATACTTGGGAGACTTGATTTTTTTTTTTTTTTTTTTGCTGACGTCGCTGGAGAGTGGGGACAAGGGAATCTTTTTTACAGCGCAGCAACATGATATGCTAATGCTAGTCTGGAATTGCTGGAGGCTGTTTTTGTTACTGTAGGGAGAACTTGCTTGAGAACTAGGAAAGGCTGGGACATCACTCAGTGGCAGAGTCGTGGCCCCGAGTGTGTGAGGCCCTATGTTCAACACCCCCCACCCCTGTACTGGTGTGTGTGGGGCCAGCAGACCAGAGAGTATTGCACACTCAATGATATCACTCAAGCCTTTGGGCCTAGCCGTTCCTGAGGCCGGAACATCTCCAGATTCTCTAGTGACCAGCCAATAGTTCTCTTATCTGTTTAAGTCAGCTTGGGGGTGGGGTAAGGGGGGCGGTTCCATCATTCCACACTTGCAAGTGAAGAAGTCCCAATAATGTGCCAGCTGAGACCCAGTCCTGTGTGAAAGCGGGCAGGAAAAATGTTGGGTTCTTGGGAGTTGTGCAGGGAAAATGGATGTGTGTTGGTATATGCTGAGAATAAGTGGGTAAGCTGAGTGTCCACAGTGTTTTCAAGCGTTCATGCGGCGTGCAACAATGCGCATTGCTGTGTGGAGGCTGCTGGGCCGAATGTAGTTGTGTGTCTGAGTGTGTGCCTGAGGTGGTTTGTGTGAGATGTCAGTGGAGAGTTAGCTCGCCGAGTGTGAGACCGTTAGTAGATCTGAGTGTGTGAGCCTCTTATCGTGGCGCTGGGATGACCTTTAGAAAACGCACGGCCCCTCCAGAGGCTCCCCAGCTCGGAAGCATAAGCCCTGGATCAGGGTGATCCTGCTCTGACAGGTGGGCTCAGCCATTAGGGCCTCTTTAACCTTCTGGCGTCCTCTGTCCCCTCCTGCCTCTCCCATGCTGGTGACAGCTGGTTGTTGCTGCCACCCTGGCTTGTGCTGACAGCTGCAGACTTAAGTGGCTCCTGCAATAAGGGTGGCCCTGCCCAAAGTAAGAAACGCTGTCTGCCATGGCCAGAGAGCCTGGAAAGGGTGGGAGGGGAGCTGCCTTGGGGCCCGGGACTGAGAGAATGTGCTGACGTACCAGCAGCCCTTGTGAAACCTTTTCCTGACAATGACGGGCCTGAAAATCCCCAGGCCTCAGTTTTCAACAACCAAGGTCATGGTGGACTGTTTTGTGTGTGTGTGTGTGTGTGTGTGTGTGTGTGTGTGTGTGTGTGTGTG
>NW_026596040.1:22621475-22646802 GCF_907164565.1 Psammomys obesus
GTGTGTGTGTGTGTGTGTGTGTGTGTGTGTGTGTGTGTGTGTGTGTGCGCGCGCGCGCGCTGCAGCTCTTGGAGGCTGGCAATGTGCTCTCTGCTGCCATCTGCTGGGCACTTTCCTCTTGGCGGCTGTGGAGAGAAGCCACCCTGACACCCTGGGCCGAGGTAGCTTCCTCCACTTTTTTGCCGTTCCAACAGGGGTTGGGTTTCCTCTGTTGGGAACGCGGCTTACTTGACGCTCATTGTAGGTCTGACGCTGGGTCGATGAAGCTTTCCCACTTCAGGGCAACAAGACCTGGGGAACCGGACCTGCTTCTGTGGGATTCCAGACTCCACCTGCAGGATTGTGCTTAGCTGGCCCACGCCTGGCAGGGGATGACAGGCACCTGAGTACCTGGAAATTGTTAACCTCCAGGGTGCAGACAATTGCCCCAGGCACAGAAGCAAGTCCACACTTCTCGTCACTCTCACCTCACAGGTGCTTCTAGTTTCCCCGCGCCACTCCTCACCACGCCACGGGATCCTCACCATAGCCTTTCCTTCCCCCAGTTACTCTTGCAGAAATGGGAAAACCACCTGAATACCACTCCTGCCTTCAAGCCTACAGCATACGATCTATTTACTCTGTCAGCTTAGGTCTGGACAGAAATTCCAGCTTCTTCTGAGCCTGAACCCTCACTCCGTGCTTCCGTGGGGGCATCAACCTTCTACCTGAACTTGAGCTCAGATGTCCACTTTTAGCCCCAAAGACCTCAGGGCCCTTCTCCTATGCGGCCTACTGTGCCTGCCTCAGAGGCTTCCACGAACTCTTTGGGTTTCAGAAAGCATAGATCTCATTTCTAAGTGAGATGGGTCGGTTAGCTACTCCCTGCTCTAATACACTCAACGCATGTCTCTCGTCTGTGCGGGGGTGGGGCGAGGGCAGGGTTAATCCAGCCCACCTCCTGCTTGCTGGAAGCCAATAGGCATGGCTAGATTTCTGGTCCCGCGTCTCTAAAGAACTCAGGAGCTTTGTAATGGAAGCTTCATCTGTTTTCTATCCGCAGTGCATGGCAGGGTTCTGGCAAATGGCATATGGCAGGCTCTTGGTAAACGCTCACACAATATGAGCTGGCTTGATCAGACCAATATGCTCCTGTCAAGAGCCTTAAGAAGCGTTTCCTCAGTGTGCATTCTGACCAGGAATTTGCTAAAGGCAATAGAAAAGTCGTTACCCAGTCCTTGAACTAGCTAGAAGGCGAGTGAGACTCCTATGAGACCCGTTTTCTAGGGAAGGGAACTGACACCCAAAGACATTAAGTGATTTGATCCGCCATCCCCACAGTTCCTACCCAGCTCTTGTCTTCCCACCACCACCCGGAACCGTGGCCCTGCACAACCTTGCTGATGTGACGCTCTCTGCTGCCCACCTCCCATCCTACTTCTCTTTCTCCCACCATCCTTGCCTGGGCCAAAGATCTTTCCTCTGTGCCTTTACTCCAAGCTTAGCCCAGGGCCCCAGAAACTAGGGTGTGTCTGCAGCAGATGTCCGGGGCCCAGGTGCCGGGGCAGCTGAGGGATGGGAGAGAGAACAGACACACCCTTGCTCTTTCATTCAGCTAAACAAGCTTCAACAGGCCCACTGTGCTCCCCAAACCTCAGGTTCCTAAAATGAGCTTGGAATGGAGGAAACAGTGCTACCGAGGTGGAGTCTCTGAACCTAAAGCAATCACAGGCCTGGTTTTGACCCTGAGCCCTTCCCTTGCTCCCATGTTCCTATGGCAGCATGAGAAATCTCTGCCCCTCAGAGTCCTGGGGAGGATGGAACAGGAACAGCATGAGAAGGCGTCCTATGAACTGCGGAGGGTGAAGGGACACTATGAAATGGCAATTAGCTTCGTTCAGAGGCTGGGAGGAGGGAGAGAACAGAGAACCTGGCCCAGGCACAGGTTTTTCTGGTTAGCGAGCTAGTACAGCCGGGGAGTGGACCTGTAGCCTCTCGGGGAGCCGCTTGCTAGCCCAGAAGGGCTGCTGAGTCATGCTCCTCCTTCTCCTCCTTCTTGTTTTAATTACTTTTTTCATGCTTGCAAAAGCAGCACATACTCACTGAACAAAGAAGGCAGATGGCTCCTCATGTTCATGCCTCCAGATCTAACTCATGTTGACATTTTGGTGTATGTTCTCCAGTTGTTTTGTTTTGTTTTTAGACAGGGTCTCACTGGGTAGCCCTGGCTGTCCTGGAACTCACTGTATAGATCCAGGCTGGCCTTGATCTCCACAGAGATCTGCCTGCATCTACCTCCCAAGTGCTGGGCTTAAAGGCGTGCACCACCACACCCTGCCCAGTTTTCTTTTGATAAACTCGTGTTTCTACACTAAAGAGAGAAGCCTGGTTCCTAGAGGACAGTGGAAATCTACACAGAACCATAGACAGCTTACTCCCTTCACCACCCTGTTAGAACTATGGCTGTCCAAAGTTCTGTGGGGCACTGTGTGAACGCTTCATCTGAGTTTATACCCACAAATGGACCTGAGGGACTGCTTAGGACTCCAGGCACAAAGGCCAAGGCTACCCTAGTACACCAGCCCCCATGACTGCCGGCTGGCCAACTGTGGGCGGCGTAGCCTCACTGAGTGTTTTCTCCTTCCTCTGGGAGGTGGAAATCATGACAGCAAGATCTTCAAGGTATGGCTAAGACAATTAAGGATGCTGAGCTCAGCACCCTGTCTGGCTCATCAAGGATGAGCTGTTGTTAGAGACACATGAGAAGCCCCCACTTCATTCTAGGCACATTATCCTCCTTGGATAATATGGGAGAGATTAGTCACAGGGATTCTGAAACTCACCCTGAAGATGAGAAGTGTGCATCTTGAGTCACAGAATTGGTTGCACAAGCGTGGGATGGGAGGAATTAAGATTTCCCAGGCTGAGTGGAAGTTTCTGCAGCCTCGCCTGCACCCATAGTCGCTGAGTTTGGGGGCGTCGGGAGGTGATGGGTTCCAAGTGAGGCTGCTCAGTCCACCTGGGGTTAGTCCCTTCTCTCTATCCAAGCACAACAGACATGGGGAGAGGCAGTGCCGGGAATCAAACTCTTAGTCATGCTACGCCTGGAGCTTTCTATAAAACCTCTCCCATAGCCTCCAGGTTTCTCTTCTCATCACCTCCCCCAAAATCCTTTGGTCTTTCAACTTCCTTAGCTTCAGTGAAAGCATCAAAATCTGCCATTTTTTGAAGCCACGTCCAGGGAAGGCTGGCAGATGCCAATCCTGCCAATCTCTGGCAGCAGATGGGGCTCGAGTCCCCTGAGCCTTGGGGTTCTTCCCTGTCCTTCTCCTCCCTCCCTCCAGCCGCCAGCATGGCTACCACAGACCGCTTGCCACCCCACAGCTAGAACAATGTCTCAAGTTCCCTTGATTCCTAGAACCTGTGAACGGCTCTTTTCTGGAGGCTCTTGGCAGATGTGATGGAATTAAAGATCTTCAGATGGAGAGACAACCCCAAGTTGGCTAGGCATACCCTAAACTCAGGGATCAGAGATTGGGCAGAGATGAGGGAGCAGAGTTCCTGTAGCTGACCTGGCAGGGGAGGACACGCCCATCAGCTTGAAGATTACTGAGATAAACGGATCTCAAATTTCCCAGGAATTCCATGCTGCGGGGAAGAAAAAGACTAAAGCCTTGTGCCAGGCAGAAGAGGCCCTTGTCTCCCGGGAAGACATGCACTGAGACAGTGATGGATCAGGGATGGTCAGGACCACACTTCGAATAGGACCTCCCAGTTATGCCTATGTCTTGCCCTCTGTTTAAGCCTATACCTGGGAGGCAGGCCATCCGGTGGAGGCATGCAGCCTGCAGGCAGGAGGATGGCACACACTTGTAACTTGGGCCTGAATGATGAGAATTTGTCAGCCTTATTCTTTAATGGTCATCATCTTCTGTTCACTCCTTCAAGTCCTGGTCCCTTGGTTTATGAATTTGCCATTGGCTTTAGGTGGAGTGAATGTCCTTTTATTGAGCTTTAAGCCTCTGATAGTAAGGCAGCCATTTGTTGGGATATGTTGTGGTGAAGGGGTGTCTCTGCGTATTCCATTGTTGATGGCTAAACTGGCAGAGAGCTAATTAGCCAGATGTTGGTAATGTCATTTCTTTAGCCCATCACTGGTCTTATATTTTGTAGACATTTGTCCTTCCTCACTTGCCTATAGGATGTAATAAAGAGCTGATTGCCAATATGTAGGCAGGAAGTGGGGGCAGAACTTGACGGGGGAGGGAAGAAGAGAGGGAATGTCTTTGGGAGGAAAAAGCAAAGGCAGGAGACACTGAGGTGAACAGACAGATGGATGGACAGACGGATGGATGTGAACAGGAACAGAGAGGTAGAGCTGGCCACATGTAATGCCAGGATTAGTTGGGTTAAGTTAGAGATAGGTAGTTGGGAATCTTCCCAGCTAAAACACCTAAGCTTTAAAATGTTAAAAAGCCTCTGTCATTATTTGTACCACTGGCAGGTCCTTATGTCCTGCCATAGTCATTTTAATTTTTTTTTCTTGTGGTCTTTTGAGACAGGGTTTCTCTGTGTAGCCCTCACTGTCCTGGCACTTCCTCTGTAGACCAGGCTGATTTCAAACTCAGAGATATGCCTGCTTCTGCCTCCCAAGAGCTGGCATCAAAGGTGTGTGTCACCACACCAGGTATTTCTAATGGTCCTTAATGAAAGCCAGCCACTCGTTCTAATTTCATTACAACTTATCCTGTTTCATTAGCCTTTATCTTTTTTTTTTTTTCTTTGTGCCATCACTCTCTAATGTGATTCCTACTTCAATGCCTGCTTTGGAATTTTCTTTTCGTTGGTTTCTTTGAGTTTAAGTGCTTCAATGTCCTGAATTCATTTTTTTTTTTCATCATGCATTCATACATGCAGCCAAAACACCCGTGCACATAAAAAATACAAACTTCAAATTAAAAAAACAATGAAACAAGGAGAACATCCTGGATTATGCAAATTGGCCAAGCTAATTGCATTTGCTCTCACAGGCAGAGCTGGTCCTTCAGGCGGAATGTGGGGAGCTACAGAGTCTCAGTGAGTCGAAGCAGAAGGGGGTTCTGTGGATGGCTGTTTCTGATGACTAAGGTCACACAGCAAACAGGTGGAAATGCATTCTGCCAACAGCCTGAGTGGGCTCCTGAGTGGATTCTTCCTGGTCTCTTGGTCTCATGGCTGACCCTTGACCGAAGCCAGACAGAGAAGCATTGCTGATCCATAGAAACTCATGTAATGAATGTGTGTTGTTTCAAGAAAAGAGATAAATCTCTAAACTTCATGCCAATGACCCAAAGGTAGACTTGGAGGTCATTGTGAAAGGCAGGATAAGAAGAAAAGAAAAACTAAGGGTCACAAAAGGGAAAGGAACCCCCAGAAGGGAGAGAAGCCCCTTGCCCTAGAGTCTGAGTTCAAGTGGGGCTGCAGAGATGGCTCAGTGGTTAAGAACACTTGTTGCTCTTCCATAGGACTCAGTTCAGTTCTCAGCTCTCACCTGACAGCTCAGAAAGGGTCACTGCAACTCCAGACCCAGGCATTCCAGCACCCTCTTCTGACTTTCACGGGCTCTAGAATGTAATATGCACTCATACACATACACAACAAACAAACAAACAAACATTTTTTTTTTTTTTTTTTTTTTTTTTGAGACAGGGTTTCTGTGTGTAGCCCTCCCTGGTTGTCTTGGAATCACTCTGTAGACCAGGCTGGCCTTGAATTCACAGAGATCCATCTGCCTCTGCCTCTGCCTCCTGAGTGTTCAAATCTTTTTGTTTATTTGTTTTCTTTCGTTTTTCAAGACAGGGTTTCTCTATGTGGCTTTGGCTGTCCTGGACTGGCTTTGTAGGCCAGGCTGGCCTTGAACTCACACAGATCCACTTGCCTCTGACTCCCAGAGTACCGGGACTACAGGTGTGTGCCACCATGCCCAGCACTCAAATCTTTTTTTTTTTTTTTAATAGCAGCAGGTCATAAGGATGATGGGTTCTTGACAATACTGGTCAAATAAGACCACAGGTGAAAAGAAAATTTTGTTTTGATTGGATTGTTTTTTGTTTCTTTATTTGATGTTGTTGTTTTGTTTTGTTTGTTTTTTGTTTTTTTGAGACAGGGTTTCTCTACATAGCCCTGGTTGTCCCGGAATCCACTCTGTAGACCACGCTGGCCTAGAGATCACAGAGATCCACCTGCCTCTGTTTCCTTGAGTGCTGGGGTTGAAGGTGTGCACCACCATGCCTGGTGAAAAGTACATTTTAAAATGCAAAACCCTATGCAAAAGCAAGAGACACTGGTCACAGATGTGTTATGCTACGTCCTGGAGAACAAGGAAGCCTGTCTTCCCAGGATCGGCCACAAGAGGGCGCCGTATGGCCCAGCCTGAGTCGCCAGCCCTTTACCACGTTTCCAAGAGCAACCGCCCTTCCTCCTCTTAGTGAGTAAAGGCAAGGAACGCACTCTAGGCGCTCCATCTGGGAAGAGCTTGGGTCTGGGGTACTGTTCTCCCTGTTTCTCCCCTTCCTAGGACAGAAGCCTGCGTCATGGCACTTAGGGATGCTTGTGAAATTGGTCCAGCTGTAGGGACTGTGTGAGGGGTGGTCTCGGCTACAAGGGCTGAATGCATCCTGCATCTGAGTGCCAACTGCGGTCATCTTCACAGCAGGATTTCCCTGGATGCTTCTGAAAGCTGTACAGGCGCTGGGCACACTGTGCACAGAAGATTCTGAGTGGTGCTCAGGTGAATCAAGATTCCTAAACAAGAGGGGTATGGTGGCACCTGCCATTAATCCCAGCATTTGGGAGGCAGGGGCTGGCAGATCTCTGAGTTCAAGGTGATCCTGGTCTACCTCAAGAGTTCTAGGACAGGCAGGGCTATTAGAGAAACCTTGTCTCACCCCCGTTCCCCCAGAAAACCTAAGCAATAAAGAGACACACCTCTAGGATCTTGCTTAACGTTCTTCCTGCCACTCCTCTACCTGGAGACCCTGCAAATCTCAAGTCACGGCATGTGACTGTGACCAGCGGGCAGTTAGCTGGTGATTGGCTCCATGACGGTGTCAAGTAGGAGCTCTAGGAGGAACTACAGCAAAGATGAAGCCTGGAGTCCTTGAGAATACTGTGAGGTCCAGCTGGGTACTATTTCAGGGCTGAAAAGCACAAACTATTGTAGGAGGGGCCCTTGGCCCATCTCTCCTGCTTCCTGTTAGGCACCCAAGTGGCTGGAACGATCCTAGAGTCTCAGGCCCCAGTTCATGGAAGTTGCTCAGGCCTTTCGCTCAGCTTGTTCTGGGGCACACAGGAGCAATGGAGGTGGCCCTCGGCGCCTGGGAATGAGAGTGTAAGGCTGCTTGTTGTAGCCTAAATATGGTGGTTTGGGGGATCATGTGAGGCGTGACTGTTATTATTTAGCCCTGGCTGTCCTGGAACTCATTATGTAGACTAGGCTGGCCTCAAACTCATAGCAATCCTCCTGCCTCTGCCTCCCAAGTGCTGGCATTAAAGGCAGATGCCACCACCAACTGGCCATGTGACCGCCTTAAGTGTCCTGACCTCTAGTGTGGTGGTGCATGCCTGTAAGCCCAGCCCTTAGGTTTACTCATATTTTATTCATGTGCATATTTGTGCGCAGGTGCCCAAGGAAGCCGGTAGTGGGTGTAGGATCTCCCGGAGCTACATCCCTGGAGTGACAAGTAGCTATGAATCTCCCAACATAGGCTCTGGGAACTGAACCCAGGGCCTCTGAAAGGACACCGAGTGCTCTTACCCCCTGAGACATCTCTGCAGCCCAACCCCAGCCCTTGCAGGCTGAAGCAAAGATGATTGCAAGTTCCAGGCCAGCCTGGGCTGCATGGGGGCTACCTGTTGAGATCCCATCTCAATTAACAAACAAACAAACAAACAAACAAATAAATGTGTCCTCAAATGTTGGCTTTGTGGCCTGGGGGTACAACTGAGGCTGTGTCATTGCAGAGCTGGGTTTATGGCCCAAGGTAACTCAGAATCACATACCCGTATGGCATGTGAACATTTGGTTTCAGATTATGTTTTCTGGAACAGAAGGAAAGGAATAGCCATGTGGACCCCCAAGCCCCCTGTGGCCCTTGCTTAACTTTAGGGGTCCCCATACCCCCACAAACCTCTACACTGAAGTACTTTGAGTCATGGCTTGGAGACACCAGCAGAGTGGTGGGCAGCTAGGCTGTGGCTCCTGCCTGCTGCCTCTGTACTGGCCTCTGGAAGTGTCAGCCAAGTGAGGCCACTTGGGGGTTACAGCAGTGAATACTGGGAAGTCCTTTTTTTTTTACTCCATACTCCCGGGATGACACGAGACACACAGCAAAGGTCCAGCACTTTATTACTGCCACAGAACACAGACAGGAAGGCTCTTCTTCCCTAGGGGGAAAGCCAGTGGGGGAGGGGAGGTGCAGCCTGAGGCAGCCAGGCCCCATGCGTGGGGCACATAGGATGGTGAGAATTGTAAGCGTTGGCTGAATCCTGTCAAAACGATTCCTGAGTGTGGCCTAAGCTGTCTTAATCTCTTTCAGCCTTGGGCTCCTTGTCGGCTACTTCCTTGGGCTGGTGTGAGGACCAAGATGGAGCTGACTGTATGAACAGCCAGAGAATGGAAGGTGGTACTGATCAAGTGTGATGTCCTCAGAGCGGGGTCAGCAACAGCCTCGGAGTGTGGGAAGGAAGGAGCCTCTCTTCAGACATGTCCTCTGGGTGCTGATGGTGCCCCTGGGACTGCCTGGTCTCTGGAGATGTGAGGCCGCACAACACGATGAGGGCTGTGGCTATTGCCGCCTCCACCAGCTCAGCAAAAATGTACTAGGGACAGCTTAAGGATAGTTCTAAGGTGTGTGAGTGTGTGTGGGGGGGCGCATGAGTGTGTCCTCTGTCACCTTCCACCTTATGATTTGGGGACACTGTCTCTCACTAAACCTGGAGCTCATCAACTCTGGCTAGACCGGCTGGCTGTAGAACCCCAGGGGGCCTCCTGTCTTTCTCCCCACCAGCACTAGGATTTTGAGTGTGCCACCACACCTGGCTTTCTACACAGGCTCTGGGCATCCAAACTCAGCGCTTTACGAGTGCCTGAGTTCTAGCTTCCCCTTGACGCTTATTTCTTTTTTATTGTGTGTGTACAGGTTTGCTGCACACAGCAGGCCACGCCTGTGGAGGCCAGAGGATAATTTTCAGGAGTCAGTTTCTCCTTCCACTATGTGGATACTGGAGACTGCAGTCAGGCCTTCAGATTTGGTGGCAAGTGCCTTTCCTGATAAGCCACCTCTCTCATCTCCCCAGCCCAAGTTCTGTTTTATACCTGGATTTCATTAGCAATTTTGACTTTCATCCAGTCCGCATCCCAATATGTAACCAGAGAGGCAGTCTTTAATTTTAATTGTAGTTAAACGTTGGTACTTTTTGCTTCACCTACCCTTAAGAGAGGGTCTCATGTAAGCCCAGACTGGCCTCAAACTCACCATTTAGCCACAATGACTGCCTACCTGTGTTCCTGCTGCCTTTACCTGCCATGTGCTGGGATTACAACATCTACCGTCACACCTGAGCTGTGCAGCTGTTAGGCACGGAACCTAGGGATTCAAGCACTCCAGGCCAGCACGCTACCAGCTGAGCTATGTCCTGGCTATAGATTGTTTTTTGTTTTTGAGACTGCATCTCTCTATGTAGCTCTGGCTGTCCTAGAACTCACTCTGTAGAGCAAACTGGCCTCCAATTTGGAGATCTGCCTGCCTCTGGCTCTGCTGGGATTAAAGGGAGGAGCACCCAGCCCTACATTTTTTTTTTTTTTTTTTTTTTTGGCTCAGACACTGAATGCCAGTGGCCACTGAATTTGAAATCAACCCTGGCTCTGCCTTTTGCTGTCTAGGTGACCTTTCTCTGGTTTAGGCCTAAGGAAAAGCCAACTGTAAGCCGTAGAAGCATCTCTGGCAAGAGGTGAATAAGGCTTAAGCATGTCAGTGGCTCAAAAGTGATCGGACAGAAAGAATTTTGGTAGAAGTTTGCAGAAACAGAATGGAGGCTGTGTATATGGGGAGCACAGTGTTCCTGCAGTGGGCAGATGCACCACCAGGGGGCGCTCCAAATCTTGTATTGTCTACCTTGAAAGCTCATTGTACTGTGGCGGTGCTCCATATCCAACTCAGATTAATGGTTGTTAGTTTACCTAACTGATTTAATAAACTTTTAAATACATTTGCGTGTTACTTTCTTAATAATGTGGCTATGGCCCTGTGGCCCCTCCTCACCACAAGGCCTGCAGGGAAGGAATGCGGAGGGTCAGAGAGGAGAAAAGGCTGTCCCATGGAGTTCTGGTTTAACCACTGCGACTTGAAGACAAAGTTTCTCAAGAGTGAGGCAGTTCTGAGGTTCCCACATCCAGCCTCCTGGGGCTGTTGTGAAATATGGACACAGTGGAAAGAAAAGCAATGCAAAGGTCAGAGCTCCCAAGGCCTCTTACCTCCAGTGCCTTCTCCCCCCTCATCCCGGGGAGGAAATGCCACGCTGGGAAGGAGGCAGATCCAGCTGTGAAGCCATGACCTCAAGAACAGTATTTCCAGGAATCCCCATCTCAGCATCCAAGGGATTCCTGGGAAAACTGGACCGTGAGGACAAGGTGGGAAAGAGATGCCTTCAGCACTCGCCATGCCCCTAGGGACTGGCAGTTTTCTCTGCTTTCAGCCCTAGCTCTGGCAGCCAGTTCCCAGGGTGCAGCTTCTTGCTCTGAGAAGAGAGACTAGAGCTTTGAGTGACTTGGAAAGTACCTTCCCTGTGATCAAAGGACAGCTGGCTGATGTAGATCAGAACTGATAAGAAAGCATCTGGGACCAGCTCCCCCACCCCTGACGCCCCAGTCACCACACATACTCTGGCACTTTGGCCCATGACTATGAAGTCTGTTCCAAGGCTCTAGAGACTTTCTCCCTGTGCCCCCCCCCCCCCAGTAGGTCACTTAAATTCTGAGCCTCACTTGTCCTTAATTGTAAAGCGGTATCAAACAGGACCCACTGGGTGGGTGAAGGGTCAGGATGAAGAAAGCGAGGGAGGCCACGGGATTCTTAGAAGTATGTGGACCTGCCTCTGTTACTAGAGCCGAATGATGGACATGACCAGAGTAGGGTTTGTTCTGTTTTCCTACTCTCTGACTCCAGGTTCCATAGACTCAACAGTGGGTACGAAGGTAGAGTTGAAGGCAAACAGATGAAGACACAACCCCAGCTCAGCATTACCCATAGGTGACCTAAGGCCAGCCAGTTAACGGAGACTTAGCCCTTCCTCTGACTGGGCTTGGGAGGTTAAATATCGATATTCCAGTGCCCGTCACCTCTCTGAAGCAGACATTTGTGAGATGCCTGGACCAGTTTAGGCAAGAGCACAGAGCCAAAGTGAGAGGCTCTGAGCAAAGATTGTGAGTCCAAGCCTAACAGGGATGTGTGATGTTTTGATGTTGCAACATGACAGTGTCATCTACAGTGTGTTGGGCTGCCAGGACCTTGGGCCACTACCTCCCTGGACTAAGAGTTGTTAGGACTGTCTGACCTACAGAGATGAATGGGTTTCAGTCCAGAATCATTTACAGTGCCTATTCAGTATGCAACGTTGAAAGGGTTCTGGGGTGTGTTGGAACCCTCCCAGAATGGGTAGCTGCCTCCGTTTGTTAGCTGTGTCCTCTCTGGGCTCAGGAAGAGGAAGTGGGGGCAGGATGTTGGTGCTGGCCGCTACTGAATGGGCCAGCACTTACTGTTACACATGGCACAAGAGTGATCGGGCCCGGTACAGCTTGAGCCCAGGAACATCGCCACAAGCTGCTTCAGAGTCTAAGGACAACCTACGGAGCCTGCTTACCCCTCACTGACACTTACCACATCTCGGTGACGGCTGCAGAACAACTTCTCCCTTCCTGAGCTACAGTGCTTCATCTCAGACTCCCAACTGACCAGAGATGCAGCACTGCACCTCAGGCTGGGAGACAGGCGCTCCGAGAGCGCTCAGGCTGCGGCTTTCTTCCTGGGCAGGAGAAGGAGTGTGAGCATGCGCAGTGTGCCTGCCCCCCCCCCCATCCTGTTCTTGCCTTGCCCTGGGGCCCTCTGGGATTGAAATTTCCACCTTTCTTTTCTTTTTCTTTTTAAGTTAGCTTTCTTGAGATAGACCCATCCATTTAAAGTGTGCACTTTTTTTTTTTTCTTCACTGCTGGGAATGGAACCCAGGGCCTTGTATATTTAGGTATGTGCCTGCTCTTGTGATTCCCGCTCTTGTCCCCCACCTGTCTCAGTATGCACTCTGGGCAAATGACTGCCTGTGAGGAAGCATCTCTTACTTCTTTGGAGCCCACCCCAAACCACCCACTCACCCTGCTTTTGCCAGGATCCCAGGGTCCCCAGAAGGTCTTTGCTTCATGGTGGCTGTGGTGACCTCCTCGATGTTGGATGACACATACTTTCAGGGTTGGCTGAAGGGGACAGGCAGCCTTTCCTCAGGGCTGGGAGAGAACACACACACACACACACACACACACACACACACACACACACACGTCTACCTCCATTTTTAGAAACCCCGAAGCTCCTAGGCCTTTTAACAGGAATCTCGCAGCAACCCCAAGTTGGGGATGGGGTGCAGGAGCAGTGGGAAAAACCTCGCTGATTTGTTGCTAAGGCCAGGGCACTTCTGCCTGGGGGCATCTCCAGCCAATAACCAACTTCCTTCTGTCTGGAATCCTCAGAAACTTTCCTCAGTCCTTTAACTAGGAGGTCTGAGCATAGGACTCTATTGGAGTCAGAACATTTTGTTCTCTCCATTCTCTCCACGTCATTCCCTGCAGCTCCCATGGACCCTGGGAGAGGTAGCACTAAACCTGGCCAAGGGACATTTCAGTAAGTAGCTAGGAGGGTTGGACACAGCACAGCTGGGTTGCTAAGAGCCTTCCCTGGGGGTCCAACTGTGCCCAAAGCCCTTCTGTCTATACTGCCTTTGCTTTGGGGGGGGGCAGCAGAAAGAGTGGATGAATGCTGGGAGTCATCTGGTGACCACACCATTTGAGTTGTCCCCTGCTACTTTGTCCTCCCTCCCCCTTATTTCCTTCTTCTCCACTGCCCCCCCATCTTTCTTTTTAGAAATACAGACACGTGTAGGTCAGGCTAGCCTCAAACACATTCATCGTGTGGAACTCCTGATCCCCCTGCCTCTACTTCTGGAATTCTGAGATTATAAGCATGTGCCACAAATGCCTGACAAGCCACAGAAGCAGGGGACAGTGCAGTACTAATGCTGCATTCTCACATAATTGTTTTAAATTCTGGATAGCGTTAGTTTTCCATGAATAACAAGTATTCCTGCTTAGGTACATAAAAAGATGCACCTTACACTTTATAATTCATTTGCAGACATAGGTGAAAAAGAAGACATCTGATGCCTAGGTTTGGGCCAGCATGCCAGAGCCTGTACTACCTTTCAGACAGCTTGTATGGCTGGAACCAATCACCTTGGATGGAGGACCAGGAATGGGGGTTGTGGGGTTGGGGCTTCAAGATTTGCAGACACAGATTCACAAAGGGGGAACGAAGAGCTGCTGTTATCCCAGCCTGGGATAAAGGGAAAGCACAGCCAAGATTTTACATCTTGGTGTGACACAGGAACTGGACAGAAGGTGGCCCATCTTTCTTAAGGAGAAGTAAATGGCCAGACAGTCCTGACAGGTAGATCTTCAGCCAAGAAAGGTCCTTGCCCCATCTTCCTTGTCTCATCCTTGGATAAAGACTATCTAGTGCTGTCCCTGATTCTAGACTAATTAAACTGGTGAACATTTAATTGCACATATCCCCAAAGGTTGCCAAGGCTCCAGAGAAATACAATTTTCCCAGGGTAGGGGTACAAGGCACCATGCTGGGCTTCCTAACTCAGAGCAGCCGAGCCTGGCCCCTCACCTTAACCTCCATGCTCGATTTCTTAGTCCTCTGGGCTTGCGACAGGGTCTCATAGCAGTGCTGGCTCATTCAGCAGACCCAGCACCACCTCTGCCCTCCTGGCAGGGCACAGAAGGCTGAGGAGGAAGGAAAGCACCTGAGGAGGACATGGGGCAGACTCAGCAGAACTCCGGAGAGCCTGCGAAAGGACTGCCAAGAGCTTACAGCCAGGGAGGCTCCTTCCCTCATCCCCCCCTGGCTAACGCAAAAGGCCTCCTGGAAGGGGTAGGGTGGGGACTAGGATGGTGGGGAGGAGCAGTGGGGCAGGAAGATGCACCTTCTCTCTCTGGCCCCAGGAACACGCACGTGTACATGTGTTGGGCTGGTAGGCAGAGTTTGTCCAGACCCTCCCTCCAGTGAGGCTTCACTGAGAAGAGCTATGCAGCCTACCTACATCATTTTCTCCAAGAAAAGCCCTTCGCCCTGCAGTGCCGTTGCAAGATAAGAGAGGCTTGGGGATCTAAGCTCCATCTTCAGCCGACAGAGATGTTTCTCACTGGGCCCTTTCATCTCTGGGTCTTGGTTCTCCATTCTGTTAAAAAGGTGGCTGAACCAGGCAGACCCCGGATCTTACCTGGTGCTGTTGGCGTTGGCTCTCTGCAGCTTGGAGGCCTGTGGCTAGAGGCTGGCTGGCCTTTTCTCCTATCCCCACGTCTTGAGAAAATGTCTCCAGCCTGGGGAATCTCTGTCTTCTGTCTGTTGGGAAGCTCCTGGGAGGGGTGAGAGGAGGGGAAGCTGAAGGAGAAAATAAACAGTGGTTGTCTGGATAGTCTCTGGCCAGGCCCAGGCAGGAGGCTCAGTGGCTCCTGCCCTTATATGGCAAGGCTGCTCCGAGTTAGGAACCCTGCCTGTCAATCCCCACCTCAGTCACTGCTCAGAGGACTGAGGGCCACCGGTGGTCACCTGAGCTGCTACCCGGAGGGCAGGCAAGACCTAACACATATGCCACTATCCCAGGAATTACCTATAGAAACTGAGCGGCTGTCTCATCCTCTGATTGGTGTAGCAGGTGGAAGGGAGACTACTGCATTGAAGGGAGTAGCCAGGTCCAAACTTAACTGCCATCTCATAGAGTCCTTTCATTCTGGGGAAAAGGGAGGGGAGACAGGGCTTTGTTTCTCCCCGTAAAAATAAGAAAATGAAAAAAATACTTAATCCTCAGTCGGCCCTATGAGATGAGACCAATTGCCTCTCCATTTTGCAGAAGAGAAAACAGGTCCAGAGAGGCTAAGAACAACTCTGCAACTGAACGGGAAATGAGGTAGGACTTAGGCTGTCTGGTGTCAGGGCCTGGCATCTGGCATCAGGTTTTAAGTTGATTGCCTCGTTGCCGCATGGAGGGGCAGATTTAGTCATCACAAATGCTTTGTAGAAAGCTGATTGTGTTGGAGGTGTGTCCCTGGAAAACCAGGAAGGCCCTGATGTTCCACAACAGAGCCTAAAGGGAGCAGTTTCATTAGGCAGGGACAATAAGATATTTACAGGGCATCCTCAGCATAAGACATGGGGCCTGGTACAAATTAGGGCCTCAGAGAGGGGCTGTGAGGAGGCACTGAATGAATGAGCCTCAGTGGTCACAGCTGTACCGGTTACAATTCCAGCCCTGCAGCCTTTTCTGAGGCTCAGCTGAAGAACCGAGTGAGAAAGCACCAAACATCTTTAACATGGCTTTCCCCCTCCGCTCACGGGTCCCTTCTGCCCCCTAAAGCGGCCTCCAGTGTCTCCTTGTGCTGACGCTTCCTAATCTGTTCCCCCTCCATCCAGCTGTGGGACTGAAGGGTCAGTTGTGCTCAGGGCCCGGGCCCTGGACTCTGAGCCGAACCTCAGGCTAGGCCCAAGTCCCAGGCCCACAGCAGTGACCGTGGGAGAGGCTGTGGAGGGGAGCCCGGGGGGTGGAGAGGGGTGGGCTGCTGGGAACAGCTCAGAAATGTGCCTCATACAAGCACTAACATCCTGTGTGCTCTCAGGCCAGCCCTGGAACCTCCCTCACCCCATCCATCATCCTGGCATCGTCTGCAAGGCTCCTTCCTGGGACTGGATTGGGGGAGGGATTGGGGGCTCAGGGCCGACTGTCGCCATGCCAGAGAGAGTGCAGCTGGCTACTCTACAGGCCTGCTTAATGTCCGCCATAGGGCCCCTGCAGAGGAGGCGCCTGCAGACTCCTAATCCAATTTGTTTACACCAGTCTCTGCAGCACATTTGCTCACCAGTGAAGACCAGGTGCGTGCTGTGTTGGGGTGCACGTTCACACACATGTGAAGGCTACACAGGGGTGAGCGGGTGGACTGTGTTACATAAGCCTTGTCATTCACCCACAGAATAGTGTTTCCTGTGTGCCTCCCGGCTTTCCCTTCACTCACCTCCGGTTCTTCCTCTGTTTATTCCTTCCCTGATAGCTCTGCGCCAGACCCTTCTACGCTGCCTGACTTGCAATCCTGAGTGAGCGCCTCCCTTCTGGATCTCAGTTTCCCTACCTGTCTTATGGAGGCTTTTACCATTGCTCTTTCCTAGGTGCTACCAAATGCAGGCCGCTGACAGCTCAGACCCCAGCAGGGCTGAAGGATGGCTTCTACCTCTGGGAGCTGCTGTTATCAATAGTGTAGTCCTTGCCCAGAGCCCCGGGTACCGCTCCTACAAAGCTCTTCCATCTCTAAGGAAGGTCGGACAATGTAGTGGGAAGGGGTCTCAAGCCTGTTGGGTCCCCTCTTCTTTGCTTCTACCTATTCCACCTCCGTCCCAGCCTTCAAGATTGCCGAAAGGCAGCTGGTTGGCTAAGCTCTGCTCTTTAGGACTCCAGGCCTGGTTTCCTGGTCATTCTGAGCATTAGGATGGAGAGCTTGTCTGAGGGTCCCAAGTTATTCCTAGAGATATCAGAGTTGGGGTGTATGTGGGGGTGATGGAAGGGAGGACTTACAGTTCTGGGAGCAGATCACCATCCCTTCTCTGCTTCTCAGAAAGACTCCTCTCTGGGGCTCATTGTTCTCCAGTGCAGGGAGGAATTCTACCCACCATCACTCTTGCCTGAAAGGAACAAAAGATCCGGCTTGTCAGAAGTATGCTAGGCCACCCTCTGACCAGAGTGTTGAACCCCCAAAGGTCCTGTGCCTGAAATTGCTCTCTGAGAAAAGAGACTGGGCCACTCCTAGCCCAGAAGCCTTGAGCTGACTTGCCGAGGTTTGTCAGGCCCTTGGACCCTACATGGTCATGATCCCTGCTGGGTTTTCAAAGGGGGATCTCAAGAAAACTCTAAGCTCTGAGAGCAGGTGGGATCATCACCCCTTCTAAGACAGCTGGATGTGTCAGCGAAAGCTCTTGTTCTGCAAGGGCTGGTGGCCAGTGGTTCTCACTTCTTGTGTCACAATGGGCTGTGCTGGAGAAGACTATAACTTGGGATTAACTCAGTGACCAAGACACCTTCCAGACTCACGAGGCGTTCAGCCTGCAAAATAACTCCAGAGTGTTACCTCTACTGCTGAGGTGGGAGGGGTTGAAAGAGGCTTTGTAGTTTGCTCAGAGTAATTTACTGACCAGTACCCAAGGCAGACAAGGAGCTAGGCTCAGCTGGTTATCCTCTGAGCTCGGAGGACCATAAAGCCAAGCTCACATGGTCAAGGTCATTGCCAAAGCCAGGACCAGTCTTGCAGGGAATAAGCCATAGCTGTTCTTTTGGGAGAGTCTTTCTACCTTAGCTTCTATTTGTCAGCTCCCTCCCACACACAGGTTCCATGGCTCCTGACTCCAGGGCCTGGTTGCCACTGTATGCCTGGACAGAAGAAAGGAGAGGTGGGGCCTGCTTTGGAATCTCATCCCTAGCCTGGAATCTCATCCATCTGGGCCTGAGAATCCTTGTCTTCTCTTGGCTTTTGACATCACATCCTTGTTTTTGACAGTCGAGGCAATAGAGAGCGAACACAGTTCTAGGCACATGATAAACAAAGAATAATGGGGGCAGTTCCTATCATTAGCATGGTAAGTGCAGGGGCAGGAGGGACATCTAGAGATGCAGAGGCTGACTGCAGGAACCACCGCTGCCTGGCCCCTCCTCGAGTTCCCTCCTGCACAGCTTCCCTTGGCTTCTGTTCCCACAGCGCCCTCAGCCCCTTGTCACCCTGTAAAGTTCACCAAGCTCACACGCTCCCTGCTTGCTCCCCAGGGAATGCTGTTCTGGAACTCTTGAGCAGGCCTCGGGAATGCAGCTTGAGGTGGACACCAGAAGCCCAGGGAAAGGGAAGAAAAGGAAGAAAAAAAGGCCCCTGGCTCCCCCAGAGGCCCGAGCCTTCCCTCCAACAGCTCAGATCCTGGGGTGAGAGGAAGAGCCGAAACACCTGGATGCTTAGCTTTCCAATGAGGGCAAAATCCGGGAAGAGGAATGGCTTTCTGCACAGCCTCCCTTGGCTTCTTCAAGCAAGGTGGGGGAGAAGGGTCGGGAGCTCTTGATGCACCTCCCCTTTTGCTACGAATGTTTGCCCCAGTCTCATTAGAAGCCTTCTTAGTGCCATTTCACAAAAGAAGGCAACAAGGGTCTCAGAGCTCACAGCACTCTCCTAAGGTCACAGTCACACCATTCATTACTGAGTCCCCGTTGGCCTCATGCAGTCTAGCACACACTGTCCTCGATCCCCTGAAGCTCAGATTCTCTAGGAGGGAAGGATACTGAGACAAGAGAAAACATTTTTAGTAAGAACAGAAATCATCTGGGCCCTGGCCAGGCCACCAGACACTGGAAGCTTCGGCTTTCTTGTTGTAGGCGTGGCTACAGCATTTTTCTCTTGTTTGTTGTGTATTAGTTTAACAACCAAAACCCTCATTGCCATTAGAAACAGCTTGCTGCTGTTTTGTCTGCCTCTTTTGGGCTTGTGTATATGTTTGTGTATTCCGGCACACACATGGAGGCACAGGCTCATACACAAGTGTTCGTGCATGAGCATGTACCAGGAAATATGAAGCACAGAGCTTGCCATTAGGTATCTTGTATTACTCTTTACTATTTTAAAATTATTATTATTATTAAATATGTCTCTCTCAGTGTGTAAATGCAGTGCCCTCATAGGCCACAAGAATGTGTTGGATCCCCAGGGAACTGGAGTTCTTGTTGTAAGCCACCATGTGTGTACTGGGAATTGAACCTCGGTCCTCTGCAAGAACAGCCAGCATTAAGTGCAGAGCCATCTCTCTAGCCCCTCTACCCAAATTCAGGTCCTCATATCATGCTTGCACGGGCAAGTACTTTATCAATGGAGCCACCTTCCCAGCCAGTCTTGCCTACTTTATAAAGAATAGGAATCTCGGAGCTAGAGAGATGGCTCAGAGGTGAAGAGCACTGGCTACTCTTCCACAGGTCCTGATCTCAATTCCCAGCAACCATATGATGGCCCATAACCACCTATAACGAGATCTGGTGCCCTCTAATAAATAAATAAATCTTAAAAAAAAAAAAAAAGAAAAGAAAAAGAGGAATATGCAGGGTTGTAGGGCTTAGTAGGAATGGTTATACTTCCCAGATAATAGGCACTGGTTTCTTCTGCATTGTTTAGGGCAAGAAGATTAGCAGGTAGGGATAGAGCTCCTGCAGATAATCCCTGCAGCTCAGCTTACTGCAGTCTTCTCTCTGGGTGTCAGGAACTACACGTACAGGTCATGGTGGGAGAGGACATGGTGTCAGGACTCTCCCAACTCATCCCGTCCTCATAGCTCGGCTCAAAGCTGTGGCAGGACCTGAAATCTTGGTTTGTCCTGGTCTCATAGCCTCGTTCAGAGAAGAACAGGGAGGCACAGAGAGGGGAGGGTGAAGCAAGGGATGCAACAGGAGTGCTTGTTAAGTCAGCCATCCAAGGGACACCCAGCTAAGGTCCCGACCTCATCTGTCGACTGAAGGATGTCATTGGTCCACACAGGGGGCCTCTGGGAGGAAGGTGGAGGGGAGGGAGAAGAGGGCCTTAAGTTCTCTGGCTTTGAAGATGGAATAATCACGACTTCCTTCTCCAAATAGCTTTTGGCTCTTCCTAGAAGCCAGATGGCGGATGTTTGGAATGTATGTTGTAAATACTGTTTCAGGAGGGGGTGGGGGCACAGATGTGTCACTTTCTTCAGTAACCAGAAAGGAGATCTGAGGGAAGGCAAGAGGAGCTGAGCCGCTGTGAAAGGATCTGGGAAGAGGAGGGTGGGGGGGTGCACAGAGAGAAGAGACATGGGGGGGGATAGAGGTGGGGGGGGTTCATGCTGATGGCCGCAAAGAAGGGTAAAGGGTAAGGAGAAGGGAGACGGCAGCAGCTGGGGAGGGGGCTGTGTGCAGAGAAACAGCTCCATCTTGGGTTAGGAGTAAACCCTCCATCTAAAAATAACTCAGCCTTTCCCCCAGCAGGGCTGGCAGCAGGGCTGAGAAAGGCACACTTGCCCTTTTATGGTAAGAAAAAAAAAATCCAGATTCTCAGAGGGAAGCTGGACTGGAGCCTACAACTCAGGATGAAGCCCAACCATGGGGTCTAGGGTGGGACAGGGCTAGCAGGGGTGCAACTTGGTGGGATTTTCTGGCCTGAGTCCCTGCCTTCTATGAAGAAAGAGGCGAGGTAGAGGCAACAGGGGCTACCTGGGGAAAGCCTTGCGGGTGTGCTGAATGCTGGGATTGGGTCCTGGGCATCCTTGGTTCCCACAGTTCCCAGTTTCCAGGATGAAACAGTCCAGGCAGGGAAGGAGATTAGATTTTTTTGTGCAGGAGTCTGAGGCACTGAGGCAAACTGACGCACATTCATACCAGGATGGCTTTTGTGCCATTGTTCTGGAAAGCCCTGTAGACAGCGAGAAGTGCACTGACTTGGGAATCAGAGGCTCTGGTCCTCTTCCAGTTGTGACTTGCTTTGTGACTTTGAATACTCTGCTGACCCTTTTGGTCTTGGCTTCCCTCAGTGGGATGGTTTAATTTAATTTATTATTATTAGTTTTTTTTTTTTCAAGATAGTGTCTTACAATGTAGCTTTAGATGTCTTAGAACTCACACTCACTACGTAGACCAGGTTGGCTTGAACTCATAGAGATCTACTTGCCTCTCTGCATCCCAAGTTGCTGGGACCAAAGCTGTGAGCCATTATGCCTGGCTGACTGGGATAATTTTAAAGTGTTTCCCAATACACATACTCTCTCTCCCTCTCTCATGCATGCACAATCACACACACACACACACACACACACACACACACACACACACAGTTTCATACTGCATGGTTCATGCTCACCTTGAACTTACTAAGTATGTCAGGCTAGTTTCGAGCTCACATCAGCCCTCCTCAGATTTCCGAGGACTGGATTGCAGGCATGAGTGACCATGCCATTCTCACTTCTACGCTTTTTCTCTCTCTGGGAATTTCTTGGCTAGAGAGCAAAGCTTGGGGATACAAGAATCTGTAGGCTGCTGTTTTCTTCCTGTGGCTCACCCACTCCCTGTGCCAAACCTCCAGGGTAAATCTGAGATGAGAGAGGCAGTAGATCTTGGGGGGGGGGAATCCTCTGCTTTTCTGGCTCTTTGGGTCTGGACCCTACTGAATGTCCTAAGGCTGGAAGGTACCTCTTGTTCAAGGTTATATGGAAAGTTAGGCAGAACCGAACAGAGCCAAGGACTTCCCTGTGCCAGCCTTGGCGCTTCCTTTTGCAAGAGGCCCCCTCCCGTTTGTAGTTCCAATAGCTTGGGGACATCTCTGGCCATGTCAAGGGACTTGGAAAACAGAACAGCAGGAATTAGCTGACAACGGACCATGGCATCTCCTGGCTGGGTACCTGACTCTCCTCTGCCCTTGCCTTTGATATGAGGAGCCTCGAGTCCCCAACATTGGCTAGAGGGCAAAGGAGTTCTAAAGGATGTGTCTACTTAGTGTGATGATCTTGGGGAAGTCTCTCCTCACCTTCTTTATCGCTGTCACGAGGTGATAGAGCTCTGTTGCTTATATGCCAAGAATATTGTACCAGGAAGACAACAGATTACCAGGGGGAGGACATCAGAAAGTTCTAGTGTTGGCCAGCCTGAGGCAGGGGCTTATCACTCAGGGTCCCCCAAAGCCTCTTCCCTGCACCCTTTCCTTTGTTCAGGAAAGCCTGGACTCTCTGTTCCCAGGCTGAACCTGACTGGTGAGTATCCCTGCCTGTTGGCCTCGCTGGTGTTTGTCTCCACTGTCCCAGGACTCTCCCCAGGCCTGGCTGGTCCTGGGCATCTTCCCTGGACTGTCCCCCTCCCCAGGCTCTAGAAGGTAATGGAATACCTGCAGTTGTTCCCGTGCCCCAGCTCACTATACTGACTTTTGTGAGTCAGCCCAGGGGAGCTGCTTGCTTTCCTCACTGGCTTCCTGTTACACCCACTGCTGGGGAAAAGGAGGGAGCAGAAGAAGGAAAAACTGAGACATCGTGATCACAAGTCAGCCTCTTTCCTGTGACCCTGCTGGAATCTCCACGCAGACTCACTGGAGCGTGTGAACACGCTCTCAGAGACTCTGCCCCCACGGTCTCCATCCTGCAGGGTGGGAGGCCATTGGATGGATGAATGGCCTCCAGGGACCTTGTTCTCATAAATAGGCTCCAGGTCTCTCTGGTCAGGCCTGCATTCCCCTGGGAAGAGCAAAAAGATCACAGTGGGCTAATAGGAAGTAGGGGGTAGGGGAACTCAAGAAGCTCCTGTGAAAACTCAGGGCAGAATTGACGTCATATCTGGCTAGGATCTGACACGCAGGCAGCCAGGGACTCGACGCTCAGTGGGCTGTCCCATGGCAGCCTGTGGGGCATGTGAAGTTGCAGGCTGCTGGTGGGAAAGGCCTCCAAGTGTCCCTGACACCTGACTTCTCTGTGTCATCTCTGCTAATTGTGAATGCTTTTTGGGATAAGAAACTCCCTACTTCCAAGCCACCCATCCCTCTTTGAACATACTATTGGAGATGTCCCTCTAGGGTGAAGATACTGCCAGCATGTCTGGGGTTTCGTGCCCTGTCCTCTGGGCTTCAGAATCCCTGCTCCTCAACAAACTACTGAGCTGTTTGAAGTTGTGACTGTCCCGGCTCTTCTTTTCCCTCAATTTGACATTTGAGCATCACCCCATGGCCATGTTCCCTCATCTCTCAGTTCCTCTGGGGCTCTTGGTCTGATGGGATTTTGGGGAAGGGGACAAACAGATGGAAGAAAACTACCAACAGAAACCAAAAGCTTCCTGACTACTGCAGCCACTTCAGAGTCCCGGTCTTTCCCTTTACCTGCCCCCCTCCTCAGTGAGCCTCTAGACCCCCTTAGAGTTCTGAAAGCCCCTTTGCAGTCCTGCTATTAGAGAGGACCCTCCCATCTCCTCTCTTCCCTGTCCTCTCAGATGGAGCTTCGGTGTCTACATGGACTGATGCTGTCACCATCCCCAATAGTGACATCAGGACCTGAAGAGCTCATGGGGCAGAGCACTCCCTCGAGGTTAATGGCTACGGAGTCAGGACCAGGCCCTTGGGCAGTTCGCCTCGGGGGATACCTTAGGCTCTTTGAGGTTGGTGGCTGTATGCCTGAGACACACTGACTCAAAGAAGGCAGGCAAGTAAGTGAGGGTGGTATCGTAGCCACTACTTTTGCCACCTAGGCCAGCAGCCTGTTTTGACTCCTGGCCATTTCTGTTTGGCTGGCGGGGGGGGGGGGGGCAGAGGAGGAAGGGCTGATAGAGGGAGGCTCTTTCTAGCTTCCTCCCTGTGATACAGTTAGGGTCCACAGGAACATAGATTGACATGGCTCTTGGCCTAGCTCACTGTTCCATCGGCAAGACTCAGAAGGGCTGTGTGAGGAAAGGGCTGTTCCTGGGGCTGATGAGGCCTCGAAGGAGGCACAGATCACCTGGAAGTGACCTAAACAGAGTCTGTATTTGCTGCCCTCAGCTGGACTATCCTTGAGAATGGGGATAATGTGTATTTTGTCACCGTAGTTATTCTTAATCTAGAAGGCACACAACTTCCTCCCCTAAATGTCAGGTGTCCCACAAAGGAGGTGAAAGCTGGAACCTGTTCTGATTCACACATAGCCCTTTTGGCTGGTTTTAGAAAATAGCAGTTAAACACATGGAGTCAGCCAGATTTGGGGATGAGTCCCAATTTTGCCTATTTACCTATGTGACTTTGAGCAAATGATCTGGACTCCACACATCTGTCTGACCGAAGGGATCAACATACTTACCTCAGGGTACTGGGCAAGGAGGCCTTGATACATAGCAATTTGAGTTGTGTGGGAGATTGCAGTGCTGGGAATGGAGCACAGGTCCTTGAGCGTTCCAAGCATTGGCTCACAACATCTCCAGTGTGATAACTCTTTTCCGAGACAGAGTCTCAGGTAGCCCGGGCTGGCCTTGAACTCACTATGTCGCTGAGTATAGCCATGAATTCTTAATCCTCTTGCCTCCACCTCCTGAGTGCTGGTATTACAGGCATGTACCAACATTCCTGACCTGAGAATTGTTATTTTTGAAGTAATATTATTCCTCAGCATCCAAGAAGCTAGGAGTCAGCAGGGCATCTCCTCTCTGAGAAGCTGGGTGGGGTGGTAGCAGCTGCCTTTTCTTGCCTAGTCCCTGTGGGTTCATCATTGCTCCATGGGCTTCAAGAGCTTCAGCTGTTCTAATCCAAACAGCTCAATGAACTATCCTTGTTAAGTACCTTAATCTCCCTACTTTACAGATGGAGCAACGGAGGTTCAAGAAACCTCAGCTGCTTCCAGGCCAAAAAGGGGAAAAAAAGTAAGATTCAAACCGAAGCAGTCTGTGCCGACCTGGCGCTGTGACCTCAGCTTCCTGTGTCTTCACATTGTTTTTACAGCACTTTTATTATCTCTGCCTGGTTCATCTTGGACAAAGGGAAACACCCCCCCCCCCCCAAGCCCATGCAGAACTCTGTATCTGCAACAGACCTGGAAAGTGGCTTGAAGGAGCTGGGCTGTGTGCGCAAGGCCCCCTGGGCATCAGACATGTTTCAAATTGGAGAAAAGGTTTGTGGTGTTGCGAGGCTGCCACCAAGAGATTATTTTGCAAGTAGGAAAATGGCTGATCCCAGAGCTCTTGCATTGTATGCTGATGCCAGATCCCTGTGGGGCTTGTCTAGACAGGCTGTTAGCAGAGGTTGTCCCTTAACTCTATCCACTCGAGCCCTGCAGCTCACCCTTGGGCGGGCACTGGACCTAGGATGCACCAGGATAACTACTGCTCAGCCTCCTCCCTCCCCCAGGGTCTTCCTAAGTGCCTATGTGGACAAGGACCAGCAGCCTGCACAGTGTACATTAGTGTGCCTTCCTTCCTTCCTTCCTTCCTTCCTTCCTTCCTTCCTTCCTTCCTTCCTTCCTTCCT
>NW_026596040.1:22646812-22654917 GCF_907164565.1 Psammomys obesus
CCTTCCTTCCTTCCTTCCTTCCTTCCTTCCTTCCTTCCTTCCTTCCTCCCCCTCCCCCTTCTTTTCTTTGTGGTTCTGGAAATGAACCAAGCACCTCCTCACACATGGCAGACACACAAATGCTCAACTACTGGGCTACATCCTAAGCCCTCTTCCTTACTTTATTTGATGTATACATAATAAAGTAGGTAATGTATATATTTCCAGAAATCCCAACATTTCTAGTGTGGTCATGGAAAGAGGGTCTACTTTAGTGGGAACAGCCTGATGACTTCTTGTGCTGTCTTCAGGCCACACCCAGGGCCAGCCCAGCAGCCCCACTCCAGGTATGAACTGGAGAAACTCTGGCCTCTATGTATAGGAGGTATGTTTAAAACTGAACAGAAAACAGAGGGCAACATTTCTTATGCCTCCTCCTCTTCTTCTGGGAGGTAACTCTGGCTGACCTGATTGGCCTTGAACTCACTGAGATCCTCCTGCCTCTAACTCCTGAGTGCTGGGATTAAAGGCATGAGCTACCATGCCCAGCTTTCTCATGGTTCTTTGAGTTACCCAGGACCTGAGCCTCAAGGGTAGTTCTGATAGAAAACTGGAAGAAGGGGTAGGGCCAGCATATGGGGGGACCTCGGAGCCCTACCCTGGGGCTGAAAAGCCCCTCAAAGCTGCTTCAGTCTGTGGCAGCTAAGGCTCCGGAACTTTCTCTTTTGCAGAGTCGTATGTATTAGCTTTTCTCTAGAACTAGCCAGGTAGGAGAAAGGGCTGAGGATGGCCACAAAGCTACAGTGGGGCTGGAGGACCAGTGACAGTCTTCTCTGTTCTGGGACAGTGCTATGGCTGAGGGTTAGCAGTAGCCTCAGAGCTGGGAGGCTTTAATCAACCCCTGGTACAAGTCCTGAGACTGGAGTCTCCACACGCACAGTTTCCTCATCATAGCACTAGGGGCTAGGGGAAGGCATGTGAAAAGCATGAAGGCAGATGGAGGCTGGGTTCATGTCTCTAACCTAACTTCTACTGGTGAGTCCTTGAGTGGGCTGTGGTTTCCTCCTTTATAATCAGGGATGCTGGAATCATTTGACCCCACCTGAGAATAAGCTCAGTAGTACTACAATAACGCAAGCCATTTAGCTAGTGTCTGGCTCCAGGGAATGCCTCCGTACATATTCTATCCATGAGATTTATTGGACACTTCCCAGGAAATCCACAGTGGCCATAGGGTGGCCAGGTGCAAGAAGGAATAGATGTTGCACAGTCTGAAGCTAAAGGGTTGTGTTCTACTCTGCTGCCTGTATGTTCTGATCTGAGCTCTGCCTGGCTCCCACAGTGTTCATCACAGGCTCCCTTTCAAGGCCCTGGGGTCCTGCACTCATGGCTTATTGCTTCAGACATCCTCCCTGTGCCCATCAGAGGTAGTACCGCACCCTGAGGAAACCAGATCTTCAGCTAGACACCCTTGGGAAGCTCTCCATCTCCTCAAGCTCAGCCTCCAACAGCTCCCAGGGCTTTGACCAACTGCTTGGAATTAGAGACTATGGTCAAAGATGAATGTAGCCCACGAATGTGCCCCAAATGGCTCAGAGGCCACACCCTATGTTCCCAGACCATTTGGTCCAGTCGCATCCTTACACATCTAGACGGGCAAGCTGGCCCAGGGAGGGATGGTTATCCGCCCAGAGCTTCATAATCCGACCCTGAGTGCAGATCTGGGATTGGAGCTCAGCCCCTACCTCCCCAGTGTCCCTTCCTAGCCCCCCTCCCTTCTAGACACAGCCAGAACCCCATCCTTCCAGCTCTTTGCCTCCTACTCCTTAGGGCCCTGAGCTTGTTTACAGGACCGCTTCCCCAGCTTTGGCTTTTGAACCCATTATTTGGAAACAGTTTTCCTCAACAGGAGCGCCAGGTTCTCGGAGCTGTGGAGTGAACACCTGGTACAGCAAGGCAGGGTCCTGTCAAAGTAGAGACAGGAAAAACTGCCTAGATGCTGTACAGTGGGAGCTTGGCCTGCCAACGACATCAGCTCAGCCCCCCGTTCCTCATTCAACAAAAGCCGCCAACAGGCCCATAGGGCCATAGCTCAGGGCTGGGCCAATGCTTAGAGATCAGTGGATCCGGCTCTGGTACAGATGGGGTAACTGAGCTCCCGAGAGGCAGAAAGCACAGAGAAGGTAGCAGACAGAGGGGACAAGAGCCCCTGGGAAGAAGCCCCAGAGACCTGCTCAGGGACCCAGGTCTGTGGCTGGTCCTTACCTTGGCTCGTGTCTGGCCCAGGGATGACTCTTCGGAGGTGGAGGCCCAGCCTATTTGGGGTATGGTTGTGGGTGTCACTGCTTCGCAACTAAGATGACTGGACTCTGGCACCTCTCGATGCTACAAGGGCATTTTTAAGCAACTGGCACTGGGCCCCCTCTGCTCAGCCCCTTGTCCGTGGCTCTCTGGCCACGGAGGCCTCGCTGCCTTTTACCTTATATGAGCTGAAGAAGCGAGCCTGGTGTTGGGGCAAGGCGGGTGCTGAGTCCTCCCTGGGTCCCCCATTGGCCAGGGCTCCAGCCACGTGACTGCCTCGCCTTGACCTGCCCCTGGTGCCGAATGTTGCTTTTACCCCCTAAGGAAGGAGTGGTTGACAATTTTCATATTTCTTCTAAATTTGGAGGTTTCAGACAATGCTGAGGGCTTGGCTCCAGCCGCCAGAGCCCATGTGGAAGTTATTAAACTGGAGAAGGGCAGCAGGGGGAGGAGGAGGCCGGGAGGAGAGGAGGAAGGGAGTGGGGGACGGACTTCTGAGGGTTGCCAGTTGTCAGCCTGGGAACTGAGCAAACTCCTGGGAGAGAGCTGTGTGTGAGAATTTCCTTCTTCTCCTGCTGCCCCGAGTCCCAGGGCAAGGGGCCCTGAGATGTTTTGAGAATCCCCTAAGAGGGTGACACCAGTTGAAGCTTCTGGGGCTCAGCGGATGATGGGAACGGTGGCGCATAACGGGTCCTGGGGAAGGCAAATCTCTTCTCCAGAAATCCAGGCCCCGAGAGGCCACTCCTGTGCGAAGGAGGTCCAGGCCCACACAGTGAAGCTGCCCAGAAAGAGTCCTGCTGGGGACTCTCTCACCCTAAGGAATGACAGCAAACTTTTCAGTGTCTTACTCTATGGGCTAGGTGGTCTAGGACTCCCAAGATCTGCCCAGTACTCCCTACCTCACGTCCTGCTCGCATCCTCCTAGGATCCTCCTCGCACACACTCTCTTACCCATTTGCCCACCTGGTTTATCCCAGGCTCTTCTAGGCGTGGGCCCTGAGTCTTCCCACAGTGCTTCCCACAGTGCTGGTTAGAAATGCATATGGAGGAGCTGTGTGAGAGGCCTTGGCCTTGGGAAGCTCAGGTCTGAGGTCTGCAGAGAGCTCCTCCCAGTGGCCAGCCAGACTCCCTGCTGAGGGCCACCACTGGGTCCTTGCCCTTCATGGCTCAGGGCTTCCCTTCAATGTCCACACTAGGTGGCCTTCCACTGACTGTTCCCAGTCAGATACACACACCTAGGGGCTGGACAGCCCCTGGTAGTAACAGACTCATGATATCATGTGTGAGTTCAATCAGGGGGTCCTTAAAGTATAGGGTGACAAGTCAGACACACTGTTGGTTTTTTTTTTTTTTAATTATTATTATTATTTTGAGGTAGGGTCTGTCTTCATAGCTTTGGCTGTCCTGCTGCTCACTATCTGGGTCAGGCTGGTCTTGAACTCACAAAGATCCTGCCTGCCTCTGCCTCCCAGGTGCTGTGTTAAAGGCATGTGCCACCATACGTGGCCCACATTGTTAATCTTAATTGGCTCCCAATCAACTAGAAGAATAAAACACTCCCCACATACCAACTGGTCACTGAGGGAAGGGTTTCCTGGATGTGGGCAGGCCTGTGCCTCTTTCTGCCTTTACTATACCCAGCTTTGAGTGTGGGCAAAGTTACCTGTGACATTCTGAAGTTTTACCTTTGTGATAGTAGGGTCCTAGCTGCTCCTTCTCTGTGTGCCCATGATGCTTGGCAGGGTGGCAGTGCATCCTGGGGAATGGTGTGAGCTGGAGGAGTGGAGGAGGCCAGGGTCAGCCTGGGTTCAGTTTTACCCTCTTGATGCCTGAGGGGCTAATCATGTCTGTGAAGGTAGCCTTCCTTCTCCTTAGAATGGAGCTGATGAATCAGTTGGTGCCCGAGGGCTTGCCACACAGCAGTCACCATCGATGTCCCTGTGTCCTTCCACAGGCTGGGAGATAACGCCACACGGGCAGTCACTGGCACAAAAGTGAGAGGTAGTGGGTGGAGAAGGCTCATGATATCTCCTTCCTCAGTCTCTGTCCAGGAGTTAGCCATCTGACGTGGGCTTGGAACTCTCCAGACCCCGGGGTTCCAGCTGAGTGCAATAAAGTGCTACCTACAGGGCCCAGTGGGAAGGTAAAGCCAACCCCACAGAACCACGACGGAAACCCCCTCCAGAGACCACGCTACTTTAGTCACGCACCGTGCTTTATGACAGAGAAGCAAAAGCTGCAGTGTGAGCTGTGCACCCACCCAAGAGCTCTGCAGCGTCACTCAGCCGGCTCTGCCCGTGAGCCGACAGCATGATTCCCAGAAAGTCCACTGTGAAGTCGGGTATGCACACCCGTTGTCCCCGCTGCTCGGGAGGCAGAGCCAGGAGGACAGATTTAGTTATGACATGGGCTTAAAGAGACCTGAGAAGACAGGGCTGCCTCTAACTCTGCAAGAGGACCAAAACGGGGCTCTAGCTGTTTCAGGTGGAGACACAGAAAAGACTTTTTTTTTTTTTTAAACAGGATCTCATAGCCAGGGCTGGCTTCAAGGCTGCTATGTAGAGAATATTGGTCTTCAACTCCTGATGTTTCCTCTACTTCCCAAGTGCTGAGATTGCATAAGTTACATATGTGCTGTCATACATAGGTCTATGCAGTGGTAAGGATCCAACCCACAGCTTGTGCACGCTGGCCTCTAGCAACTGAGCTCCGCCTCCAGCCCAGAAAAGACCTTGAAACAAATTAGTGGTGACATGAAGGATGCCAGGGCCTGATGGACTGCCTCGGTAAAGAGGGAATTCTCTGCCACTAGAGAATCCAAACTTGGAAAGTTTCTTCCAGCTCTGAGAGCCTCTGAATTTCATTTCATATTTCAAATCCCAGCCTTTCCCATGCTTTTTAGCCTTGACCTCCTATAGATTCTCCCCAAGGGTATGGCTTAGAGGTGAGGAAAAGTATAGTTAGACAGGGCCTATAATCCCTAAATTAAAGGTTAAGCTCAAAGATGAGTGGTCCTTGTATATGCATTTAATCTGCTGGGAGGCAGAGGCAGGTGGATCTCTGTGAGTGGGAGGCCAGCCAGGTCTATGTAGTGAGTTCTAGGATAGCCAGGGCAATGTAGTAAGACCTTGTCTCAAAAACAAACAGAAAAGAAAAAAAGAAGCTAAGCTCCAAGACATCACAGTGGTACAGACCTATTTCAGCTCCCAGGAGGCTGAGGCAGGGAATCACCAAGAGCTCCAGGAGCATTACTTTTCTGTTGCTGTGATAAAGCACCTTGCTACAAAGTAACCCAAGAAGAAAGAGTTATTTGGTGTCATGCTTCCAGAGGGATAAAAGTCCATCATGGCAGGAAGGTAGTAAGCCGTAGGCAGGTTGGCAGGACTGGGAAGCTGAAAGTCTTGAACCATAAACATAGGGCAGAGAGAACGAACTGGAAGTAGGGCAAGGCTATGAAGGGTCAGAGCTCCCCCGGTCCCGGTGATGTACTTCCCCCAGCAAGGCTACAATCCCCCCCCCCCCCAACAGCACTACCAACTGGGGACCACATGCTCAAATACCTGAGCCTACCAGGAACGTTTCTCATTCAAACTACCACAACCTGCTTGGGCTATATCCAGACGAGCCAGGGTCATATAGTGAGACTCTATCCCAAAACCAAAACCAAAACTAAAACCCCACAACCCCG
The DNA here is from genome assembly GCF_907164565.1 of Psammomys obesus. Lineage (NCBI taxonomy): Eukaryota > Metazoa > Chordata > Mammalia > Rodentia > Muridae > Psammomys > Psammomys obesus. Next base: position 22,652,781 of record NW_026596040.1, read on the forward strand.
TTGCCACAACAAACAAACAAAAACAAGCCAGGCATGGAAATACATCTCCAGCCACAGCACTCAGAAGGCAGAGGCAGACGCAGAGGAGAGGCAGGCGGATCTCTACGAGTTTGAGGCCTGTCTGGTCTCCATAGCAAGTTACAGGCCAGCCAGGGCTGTATGTAGAGTGAGGCCCTGTCTACAGAGAAACACACAGAAAATCCCAAAACAACAACAGAAATCCTCGACCTGTCCCCCAAATGCTACATGTTTGCTTCAGTGGTGTTTGAATCTGGGAGGTGAGGCCACATGATTTCTTCACAGCTGAACTTTGTAGCAGTCTGTCTTCACTGTCAATTTGACTGGCCTTAGAAGGACTGTGGGAACATTTCCCCGGGAATGTCTGTGGAGGAATATGAGGCCAGAGGACTCACTCTGGATGTGAGTGGCATTATCCCATGAGCTAGGTCTGAGGAGACTGGAGAGAGAGAGAGAGAGAGAGAGAGAGAGAGAGAGAGAGAGAGAGAGAAAGCACACTGAGCACTGACCTCCTTGCTTGCTGCTTTCTGACTGCAGACACAATGTGAGCAGCCTCCTACGTCTGCTCTCATGACTTCCTCTCCCTGATGGATCATACCTTCAAACCGTGAGCCGAAATAAGCCTCTTAAATTGTTCCTTAAATTGTTTGAATTATATATATGGGAGAGAGAGTGTGTATAGCATGGTGCATGCGTCTCTTCTCTCATTCCAGAGGTCAAATTCAGGTTATCACTTGTCTTTATCAGCTGAGCCATTGTACTGTCCCAACAAGTTGCTTAATTAATTCAAAATTCTTCTTTCTTTTGTTCTTTCTTTTTGTTTTTGTTTTTGTTTTTTGAGACAGGGTTTCTCTGCATAGCCCTTGCTGTCCTGGAATTCGTTCTGTAGACCAGGCTGCAGAATGCTCACAGAGATCTGCTTGCCTCTGCCTCCTGAACACTCATGTTAAAGGCATGGGCCATCACCGCCCAGCTCAAAATTCTTATACTTGCTTGCTTTGTGATCAAACTGTCCTCCCAAAAATGTACTCCCATCAGCAGTTCCGTTGGAGGAGTGGAGGATGTATTACTTCTCAAGGACACCATGCCAGAGAGCATACCACCACACATTAATGAGGTGTTCTGATGAGCACGATACAGAACACACATGGTATAATCTCACTGGAGTGAAACGGCGCGTCTGCGGGAGGGTAAGGTGGGCAAGTGTGTGAGCAGCCAGGTTGAACTAGCTTTTCTCTCTTTTAGTCTCCTGCACAGACAAGCCAAGACGGAATCTGACAATGCATCGCCCGAGGGAGCCTTTCTGGGAATGGCCGGGGAGGGTGAGCTGCCCATTGTCCTGGAGAAGGATGTAACAAACCCTTTGTGCTGCTGGCCAGGGAAGACTGGTTGTGGAGGTGGAGGGAACAATGGGTAGCATAGTTCTCCCCAAGCTTTGGGCCAGCCTGGCGTGAGACACTGACAGGAAATGGAATGGGTTGCACTGAAAGGCTCTGGTTAGTTGGCCTGGGACCCTGTCCTGGTACGGTGGGAACACTGGCTTCCACTTCTCTGGCCCATTTGGGAGTCCTGAACTTGACCCCACATCTCAGGCAGTAACTTGCCGGGGTCATCCCAGGTTGCTCCTTCATGTCTCTCCATGAAGGAATGAACACGCAGGACCAAACGGGCTGACCCTGCGCAGATGGTCTGTCTGTATACCACCCACCAAAAACCTGGCAGGGTAGGGGTGCTTGTGTGTAAGCAGGTGGTGGCAAGAACACGGGAGAGGACAGAGGGGCTGCACGGCTGGCTTACGGCTATTACCAATACGGGGCAGGGCCTTGAACAACTGAACCTCTAGGAACAACCCTCACACATTAACTGCACACCAAATGGTGAAAAGGAGACACCACAGGGCCTGGAGAGGTGGCTCAGTGGTTAAGAGCATTAGCTGCTCTTCTAGAGAGCATGGGTTCGATTCTCAGCACCCACATGATGGCTCACAGCCATCTATGTAACTCCAGTCCCAGGGGATCTGATGCCCTCTTCTGGCACTGCCAGGCACTGCATGCATGTGGTGCACACACATTCACACACACACACACACACACACACACACACACACACACACACACAC
>NW_026596040.1:22654927-22670776 GCF_907164565.1 Psammomys obesus
ACACACACACACACACACACACACACACACACACACACACACACACAGAGTGTGCATGTAAATGTGAACCAAAATGCATTGTTGGAAAGAATGTGATGAAATAATGTTCAAGCTGGATAACACACGGCTGTCCAGCCATGTTACTGTCACTCTTGCCATCAGAAAGAAGTGCCATGGCTAATGTTCGAAGTCAAGCTGGCTAAACAAAGTGATGCCTACTTCTAGTGTGCCATAGGGTGTTATTTCTATCAGGACCTGAGTGAAGGAAGCCTTCTCCTGCTAGAGTATTTGCTCACCTTCTAATCCAGTGAAATGTGAGTGAGATGGAAAGCAGAAAGGGTGAGTCTGCCCCTGCCCCTCTTTCTCAGCTGAGATCCATCTCCTGCCCTCAGGCCTTGGTGCCCCCAGTCCTGTCCTGTTGTCTTCGGGAACTAAACCAGTCTCTCCCTGCGTCTCTACCCTCTGAATATGACACCAGCAGTTCTGGCTTTCAGCTTCTGAGTGTGTGGGCTGATGGTGTATACTTGTGTGTATGTGTGAAGTCAGAGGGCCAAATAGTGGCTTTGCTTGTTGAGGGTAGATGTTTTGGCTGCTTTCTCTTCTCAAACAAAAATGCCTGAGTATTGCTGTGTACAGAGAACCATGCTGAATACTGTGGTGGCGAGATAGGGAAGTTGGATCATTTCTGCTATGTGGTATTTACCAATATTCCCTTCTGGAGAAGGATGAAAACTCATTTCTTTCAGGTTTCTAAACAAGAGGGACATCATTGGCCCTTGTGACTAAAGCCTTTGGGTAGATTCAGTTTTGGGTGTGTCTGGATCCTAGGACGTCTGTCTTGTTCTCTGAGAATGCATTCTGGGAAATAAAAGAAGGGAAGGGTTGGGGGAAGAGCAACGTCACTGGCCAGTGCGATCAGGAGCAACTGCACTGTACAGAACACAGCATTAAGTGACATGAGCAGTCTTGTGAAGAATGGAAGATTTCAGAAGGAGGTGGACTTAATGCACTCCTGCATTTGTTCATGCCTTTACTGGGGCTGAGTTACTCTTTTTTCAGGCCTTCTGCAAGAACAGCAAGCGCTTTTAACCACTGAGCCATCTCTCCCCCCTATTATTTACACATTTTATAAAGCATTATTATATTATTATGTTACCTTAATACAAATTAAAAAGTAGAATTTAGAATAGAATTAAAAACAGAAACCCCTTATATTTTTCCTAAACAAAGAATGAAACCCACTCTGGAAATGCTGCCTTAGCACGTGTGGAACATTCCTGTTTGAGAGGTTCTAGGGTGTTTGTGTGTATGTGCGTGTAGATGCTAATTCACAGGTGGAAGCCTGTGAGGTTTGGGAGACTTGAAACATCAAGGATTTGCAGGGTCTCTATGTGGTTAGGGCCTATACTGAGCAATGTGGTTCTGAATGAGGAGAAGCATGAAGATATAGTGGATGGGCCAGGTCTTGGCATGTGGGGGGAGGGTTCTGGCTCTCCTCCCTCCCTATCAGTAGCCACCCCCTATGTCTGTGGATAAGGACCTGGACCTTGGTGATGGATGAAGTGTACCACTGCAGGTCAGCTCTGAATTCCTCCCTGGGTGTCAGGAGTTATGCTAACAGAAGGGGAGTTGGGAGCAATGGTTTCCAACTGACAGCAACCTGGCTAGTGGGATTAGAGAAAATGAACACCCCTCCTGCCTGGCTTGCCCATAGACTCTGCTTGCCCTTCCTCTGCCATGCTGCAGGGGCTCCCCTCCCTCCAGACACCCCCGCCCTGCCCAGTCTTTCCATTTGATACTCCTCATCCTGCCTTTAGGACGGCCGCTGACTCCAAGGCTTCCTTCATAAACCACTCAGGACTGTTAAACAAATCCTATAATTAGAAGCCAGGTTTGCTAAACCAAGTGAAAAATGTAACATTGTCCTCTGTCTGTTCACCGGACACTCAGCTGGTGTCCCATGACCCAGAGGAGCTGTGACCTTGGGTTTCTAAGAAGCCTTAATAAGGTAATGTTTATAAGACTCCTAGCTTTATAACTCCACTGGAGTACAGCCCTGTGAACAGAGGACATGCCATAATTCCAAGGTGGTCCCCTCCCCCTCTATCTTGATGGCGAAGCATGTTGTCCCCTTACGTGGTATGTGGAAAGTCCCAAGCTTTAGACTAAAGGAAGTGGGCTCAGGTCCCAACTCTGACCCTGAGTTCTGTGTGTCATGGCACCAGCCTCTTCCCTCTCTGAACTTCTGTTAGTCCATCCTTAAAATAAGAGTTGAGGGGTGTTGCTCTCCAAGCCTCTTCCAGCTCCCACAAAGGCGGGTTGATTTCTGTGTCTACCACCATGTTTCATCTCAAGCAAGGATTCTTTTCCAGTGAGAGAAAATGAAACAAACAAAAATGAGACCGGAACTAACAGGGATGAAGTAGGACAGCACGGTGAACAGCAGGAGCCAGGGCTGTCCTGTGGAGAGTTGGCCGCACCGTTAAGCCAGGCTAGCACTGTACTCTTTTTTTTTTTTTTAAAGATTTATTTATTTATTTATTATGTAGTATTCTGCCACACAAAAACCAGCAGAGGGCACCAGATCTCACTATAGGTAGTATGAGCCACCATGTGGTTGCTGAGAATTGAACTCAGGACTTTCAGAAGAACAGCCAGTGCTCTTAACCTCTGAGCCATCTCCCCAGCCGCCTGAGAGTCTTAATCTCTATCCTGTCAGCTCAACTCTCAGCAAAGTAGGGAGGTGGGTACTTCCTCATCTCCCTCATTTTACGGATGGGAAAGTAACAAAGAAAAATGAACGCTGGATGTGCAGCCCAATGGTAGAGCATTTGCCTGTCATATGCTAGACCCTGGGTATGATTTCCTGAATGACATTTAAAGAGAAGGAGAAAGAGATATGAATTTTCCCCAAATGAATTGTGTGGTTGCAATAGAGATTCCAAAACCTATCCTTGGCCTCTGTAGGTCAGTCATCTACAAACCTCTAAGCCTACTGTGATGCTTATGGTCCTGAGAATGATGGGGAAGTTTCCATCTTTGCAGCTCTGAATGCTTCTGATGAAAGGGGCTCTGTGACCTGTCTGGGTCATGTGGCAAAGGTGAAGAGGGCACCTTGGCAACAACAACCCTTTTAGATTTGCAGCACAACTTGGCTTATCCCCACAGTGACTGCTTGGCATGGATAGAGGCATCAGCTCTGAAAGAAGGTTCAGACATGAACAACCAAAAGACATTTGATAGGAAGGTCAGAAAAATGTCCTTTGATAGTCCTGGTGGAGCTTGAGAGCTGCAAAGGAGACCTTCAGTTTCGTTAAGAAAACAGGCAGACCTAGCTTGGGGGCTGAGATAATGGGGTGAAAGCAAAGGGATATTAGTACAGAAGAGAAAGTCCTCTGAACATAGCCACGTGTGGCAGACAAGTCAAGCTGTCTCCAGGAGAGCACACTGGGAAGACAGAGCCCGGTCAGCCTGACCCCTGCATCTCTCCAGGGCTGACTCAGTGTCCTGGCACTGGGACACAGAGCCCTCTGACAGATAAACCCTTTCCCTTGCAGATGTGGACAGAGCACAGGCAGCTGTGAATGTAGTTTGAAATTATTCCACTTTGACCCTTCTGTGGACGCCATCTGATGACGTCACCCACCTCTGACATCAGCCAGCCTGGTGTCCCTGACCTTTCTCTAAACCAGGGCATAGATTAGGGAAGCTATGGGCCCGGATTTTCATTCCACGCTCTGTCTCTCTTTCCCTCACTATATATATATATATGGGCAGGTTATTTCTCTTCCCTGGGACTCTTGCTCCTTCTGTTGTGTTTATAGTGACTTCACTTCCTGTACTGAGGAAAGGAAGTCCCAGAAATGACTGCCTTTAAACTGTAGAGTACTGCATACCTGTGAAGTGTCACTCATACCCCGGGCAGTGGTCACTTGCCTCGGTCTAGGACCTGGGCAGGGCATCTTGTGTGTCCCAGAGTCAGGGACCAAGAAGCACCTTTCAACATCAGAGCAATGATGGGGTTTCTTTCCTGGGTGCCAGGCTCTGCAGTCAGCCAATGTCACCCAGGCTGGCTCTTCTTTCCTCATAATGTCCAGGGAACTGATCTCCCATGGAAATTTGGCAAGACTTCACATTCAGGGCACAGCACTTCTCTCCATGTGAGCCGAGCCTGGGGGGGGGGGGGTCACAGGTTTCTCAGAAGATGCAGCAGTTGCCATAGAGACAGGAGACTCAGAAGGATTCAGCAAGAGCCCTTTCAAGATGCCTTGCTGCTCCTGAAGCATGGGCGTTGTCACATCTGCCACTCTCCACTGGAGCATAAGTTTAAGAACTAGTGTAAGTGTTCTCCCAAGGCTGTCCCCCCCAGTGCCTAAAACAAGGCTGGGGACATCACAGTTGCTTAATAAGGACACTGCTCACTAACTAGAGATTACATTTTACCATCACTATTTCCTCCAAACCACACAGACAAGCTCACCAGGGAGGCTGGATTCTGAGTCACTGTAGCCTTAAGCACCTATGAACTTTCTGGAGGTCAGTAGGATAGGGACAGAGGCCCTTACCCTAGGGTAAGCGACTACGCTTAGAGTTGTCTGTTTCCCAAGTGCTGATCTGTGAGTTGCCCTTGGGGAGAATGTGAGCAAACTGTGGTCATCCTGGTCCCAGGCTTTCCAGGGCAGTGAATAAGATACGCTCATTGCCTGTAAGCTGTACCCCCCGAAGGTACCGCAGAACAGCAGAAAAGCACTGTCGCTACCCTCAAGGCCATACATCCCCAGATTCACACCAGACGGCCACCCCCAAATAAAACAGCTCGGTGCCAGTCTCCCCAGCTAAAGCCTAGTGTTAAATCTGACCTTCTTAAGACACGGCTCTCCACCCTGGCCCACCTCATTCCAAGACTCCTTGTAAGCCGGCAGGAGACGCCAGCTGGCTCATCTCTTCCCCTGTCCCCACAGTCTGACTGGTTCCTTCTCTGGGGCCAGGGCTCTGCAGCTGTTCTCTTTTCCTTTTCTTTTTTTTTTTTTTTACTGGGTAGTGGGGCCTCCTACCCCAAAGAGACACAGAGCCACCCAGGTGGTGGTGAGCTGGGTGTCAGAGTCTGAGTCCTGGAGACTCTAAGAGATTGTAAACATCCTCTGGGGCTGGGGCACGGGTGTGTGAGTGAGCAGGGAGCCTGGTGCCTGGGCTATGCAGACGGCTGTTTACCTCCTGCTCACTTCCTGCCCCAGGCCTGAGCTAGTCCAGGCAGGAGGACCATGCTTATGGGGTTCCAAGGCCCCCTTATCCATGCTGAGAGATTCTAAAGCTGATCCCCCACTCCTCTTGCACACAGCGCTCCCCCCACCCCCCCCCACCCCAGCCAGGCTTCTTGCCTCTGTTGAAACACATGGGGCGCCCACTCTTTCCTAGGGCCGCTCCTTCTATTTGGGGGGGGGGGGGTCCTCTCTGGGAACTAGAAGATTTTAGAACGGAACTGATTGGAATTGTGCCATGCTACCTGATTGGACAGAACTAAGGACAGTACGGGCAAGCATACAGTACCTAGGCCATTCGTGACACGCTTATAGACAGACACTTACAGGACTTCGCTTTCATTGTTCTGTCCCCTCTGATGGAGCTCAGGGTGCCTGCCCCAGGTAACCCCAAGTTACCCAGCTGCTGCATGCCTCTGATCATTGGGGTTCAGGTTACTTTGGTTCAAAGTCTAAACATTAAGTGTGCGCGAGATGAATTTACAACAAAAACAGCCCAAAGAGACCAAATACGAAGCGCCCACTGCATCAAAGGTGGAATGTGTGTCCTGAGAGAAGAATGTCTCTGGAAGGCACGGAGGTCACTGGCAAAGACCCTACGCTAGAAGAGGTGTCCCTGGCCTGGGGGGTGTGTGTGTATGCATCTTTCCGGTGGTGGTGAAGTGGCGCACACAGTTAATCTGCAGCCTAGTAGCATGGCCTTGGTACCTTCAGAGCTGGCCAATGGGCGCCTCAGGGTTGGTCACCAGAGAACTGGCTCCAACTCACACTTGCTTGACATCCACCCTTTCAGGGGGCGTCTGCTAATATCTGGCCTAAGCCCAGGGTCCTGCTGATGTGGCTCTCTACACGCCTCATTCACCCAGCCGTTCCCTTTTTTGAGAACTGGGAGCTTGCTGGCTAGGGCTATTCCCACCAACAATGTTCCTGTCTCTGGAGCTTAAAATAGCCCCTCTTGGCTGGGACTCTGCAGTGAGCAGTGAGGCAGGCATTTGTGCAAATAAGGGCTTGTGAGAAGGGTTCCTACCCAGGAGGGAGGGGGGAGCAGCATGGCAGAGGAGGCAAGACCTCCTGGAGGGACGCACTTAGAGGGAGGGCTCTTGCTTACAAAAAAAGAGTCTGTGAGTCTCTTCCTGACTACTTGGTCTCTATCTGGATCCCCTTGATCAGGGTCTGGGCTTATATCCCTCCCTCAGAGCCTCCTGGCCTGGCTGAGATTCCAGAGTAGGCACATTGAGTAGAGAAACCTCTTCATTGTTCTAGCCTCATCCCCATCCATTTGATAATACCAAATTTCTATTTAGGAACACTCCAAAAGCATCCCCCAAATCCCAAGTCAAAAACCCATTTAAACTAATAGCAATTCCAATTTCTGCTATTACTAGTTGGACACTCACTTTTATCAGGCAGTGCCCATAACACTTTGATAGTGAAAATCAAGTTGTTGTTTTTTTGAGACAGGGTCTCTTGCAGCACAGGCTGCCTCAAATTTACTGTGTAGCTGAGGATGACCTTGATGTTCTAATTCTCCTGCCTCTGCCTTCTGAATGACAGGATGACAGGCGTTAGCCACTATACCTGCTTTATCCAGTGCCAGAAATTGAACCCAAGACTTTGTGCATGCCCAGAATCAAGCTATTATCTCTATTGCACAGAAGAAACAAAGGCCCAGATAAACCAGTCCCTTTCCCATTTTAGCAGGTGCTTTTTATGTGTCAGAAACATTACAGTTGAACTGCCCCTGAGCTTGGGAGCTCTAAGGTCTCCCAAGGACTGGAGTTCCTGCTGTGAGCTCCTTGACCTTGTGGACAACCACAAATGCCATCCTTCAGGAGCCATCCATCTTGTTTTGTTTGTTTTGTTTTGTTTTTGATTTTCCAGACAGGGTTTCTCTGTGTAGACCAGGCTGGCCTCGAACTCAGATGTCTGCCTGCCTCTGTCTCCTGAGTGCTGGGGTTAAGGGAGTACACCACGACCCCCGGCTTCCATCTTGCTTTTTGAGACAGGGTCTCTCCTTGATCTTGCCATGTAGGCTAGGCTGATTGGCTAGCAAGTTGAAGGCTCTTCCAGTTACTACCGGGATTACAGTGCACACAGCATGTCTGGCTTTTCTGGGGTCTGGGGGCTGAATCAAAGCCCTTACGGCTAATGTGGCATCTTAGCATCTGAGTTATCTCCCCAGCCTCTAGTTGCTATTTTCTGAGAATATGGTACCAAGTTTAACACACTAAAGGCCGAGTATATAGTATATCAAAGGGAAGGGGCATTTGGAGTCGTCAGGTAGAAACTCTCAGTCACTGCCCTCCGCAGGCTGGCTGGCCATCCCTACTCTAAGACATCCTTAGCACTGGTCCTCAATAGCCGTGATATTGGGACGCCAGGGGCAGGCACAGGCCTTGTCCACCCTCTGGAGCTTCTGCCTCAGAGCCTACTCTAGGAAGAAGGAAGGGGTGCACAGGGCTCTTCGGGGCTTTTTGGCTTTCTGTTGGTGCCATCTAGTGGTGGGTGCCGTGAGGTTCTCGGCAGGTCTACATTAGATGGTACCGGATCACTGCTACTGCGGACTGCCCATCCATCCGTCCGCTATGCCTTTCTTCACACATGCTTCTAGCCCTTATTCATAAGACCCAAGGACTCCATTCTCATACACGAGGCTGGAAGTGTGTGATTCTGAAGTCCTAATTTCTTCACCCTTCCTCTTGGCCCTGGCACCAACCTCCGACACTGCCTGTCCATAGGTCCACACTCCAGACATCACTATGGGAACTTCTGTGGTGTGCCAAAGGCAAGGCTGGAGGAAGAGCCTTCCTTCTGGTCCAAGACAGTCCAGGAATGGGGAAACTAGTGATAGTCCTTCTGCCATCCCCAGTCCATTTTGAGCAATCTGAGCGCTCAGTACTGACCAGCAAGGATGCTCATCCTCGCCCATGCCTGTTTGTCACTATAAGCATTGAGAGAGGATCAGTGAACAGAACAACGGGGGCTAGTTCTGCTTCCAGCTCCAGCACAAGTGCTGTGTGAGCCTGAAAGCCCTTGTGAACCTGAGAAGGCCCACCTTCCCTGTGCTTCAACACTGGATGTGGAGTGGTAAGGACCCCTGTTGCTTCTAGACTGGGTTTGCATTAAAATGAAGATTCCTGGGTTTCCTCTGTCAAGATCCCTGGGGCTTAAAACACTGGAAATCAGTCAACACCCTCCTTCTTTTTTCGTTATGTTTTGAGACGGAGTCTCTTCTATCCCAGGCTGGCCTTGAATTTGATGTCTAGCTAAAGATGCCTCTGAACTCCTGATCCTCTTGCCTCTAATTCCCAAGTGGTGCAATCACAGGCTGTACTACCAGGCTCTGTTATGGAATCTCTATTGGCACACCCTGTAGCTGGGTACTGGGCAGCTGTTTTGTCCTGAAGGATCATTAGGAAGGGGTACATGTACTAGCAAGTAAGGGAACAGATATATCTGGGGTCCCAAAAGACAGAGGGACCTCTATATTCCAGTATATATCTTTTGATTTCCTCACCTTCCTATGGATCCCACTGTAGCTGCAGAAGAAAGCGAAGGGTTAGCCAACTTGCCCCCATTCACTCCTTAGCTGGGTTCTTTCATTTGTTGAAAGAGGGGCTGGGACAGCCAGGGGCGGGGGTAGGGGCTTGTTGCCCAAGGAGGTATTTTCAGAGTCTCCCTCCCTCTGGAGTTTCCAAGGACAAAACAGAGCCCTGTCTAGTATTTGACCAAATATGGTGGTATCTCTCGAGGAGCTCAAGCCCCAGCCAGCTCCTCAGTTATGCTGTGGAAACCTGCCCCGCACAGATTAATCTTGTGACATTCAGGAGCCTCTCTCCCTGCCCTCCTCCTCCTCTTACCAGTTCTTGTAAATGGCCAAGACTGGCCCTCAGCAAGACACAGCTCAGTCTTCCTTTGCCTGCTCACTCTTCCTTTGTCGACATCTCCCCACCCCACGCCTGTCTCCCAGAGAGTGTATTTGCTGCTCGCTCTCACTCAGTTGGCTGTTCACTCAAAGCCACCGAGGATGGTCAGTTTAGCTTTTGGAGCTACACGGACCCTGGGTCACCTGAGCTCATGAAGCTGTCACCTGCTTTAAGAAAGCTGCGTGCAGTGTCTCACTCACACAGAAGGGTGGGTTTAAGGGGTATTTAAAGGAGAGGTGTTAAGACACATGAGCCCTAATACTAAGACAGCTGTTGTTTATCTAAAGAAACATAATAATTATCGCAGCATCATTGTATAATAAACAGTAAAGTGTCTATCGAGCGCTTACTTTGTGCCAAGCATTGTCAGCTATGACATGCCTTATTCCTTTTTTCTTTGCAACAACATCAAGAGATCTGGAAGCACACTTAGTGTATTAAGTAGGAGTCATCGGGGCCACTCTTTCTGGGGAGAAATCCCCACTATATGGAGAATACAACTGAGGCTGAGTCAGAAGGAAAGTCATAAGCAGTCATATGGCGGGCAGGCCCTGAAAGTGGAGATCTCTTATGGAAGGTGTCAAATGTTACTCCGTGAAGGCCACAACAGTTGGCCATGGAGTTTTTAGGCGTCTGCACCTTGGCCTGGGTGGAGCACACAAACTCAGAAGCATGTTCGTCGAGGGCTAGAACTGGGCAGAAAATATCCCAACACAAACAGTGTGGGGTGGTTGTGTTGAGTTCTGGATAGGAACCAGGCCCAAAGCCCAGCTCTGACACTGCTGATTCACTGTGGAATACCGGGTAAATCCCCTTCTTGTTCAGGCCTCAGTTTCTCTGTCTGTGAACTAGAGGGTGGGCAACTGAGCTCACCTGAGGCTGGTTGGAGTGGCTGGGGCTGTTTCTCTGGATGATAGCGCTGTCTGGCTCTAGGCCAACACAGTTTCAGTACATTTCTCTCTCCTGACCAACCAGCAGCCCATCCCTCCTCCACCCTCATCCCCTTGCCATCCCCAAAGCAAACGAAGCTGATTGTCTTAACTGGCGCTGTGGGTGCTGGCTGGTCAGCCGGCCGCAGGCCACAGGCGGAGGTGCCATCAGCCAGAGCCCCACCAGACACACAGGGCATTGTCCTTTGGTCAACAGCCCCTGGGCACCTCAGCCTGGCTCCTGGCCTGCCCCCACACCCCTCACCGCCTGCCACTGTGCTAAGGAACAGCCAGCCGGGGGCCCGAGGCTCCCAGCTGACAGTGAGCCCACCCACCCACACCCCCCAGCAGCCCCCTGTGGAGCTATAATTGCCTCGGTCCATCCTGTTGCTGCCATTCTCTCTCTGCGGCATCTGGGGTTCCTGGCCGGTGGCAGCTGCAGGCCTGCTGCCTGGCTTGGTGGGATGGACTGGCCACACAGCCTGGTACGTGGTGCTCCCCTACCCCACCTCCACCTTGTCTGTAGCTGTCCTTTCCCATTGATTCATGGCTGCCCGTGTTTGGCTTGGAATCTGCAGGGACCAGCTCTGCCCTCTCCTTCAGGCCCAGAATGAAACAGAGCCTGGTCTCAGTCTGCAGTCAGGGCCCAAGGCTGGAGCCCCAGCTCTGGGCACAGCCTGGTCACACTGAAGCTCATTGAGGCGGAAGCATCTGGGGGCATCCGGACAGACTCAGGCACTAGGGTTTTTCCAGGCCTGGCTTCTGGGATCTGGGTAGAATGCATGATGCTGGGCAAGCCCTTCGGTCTTTGTTTCCAGTCCCGGAAGTTGAGAGAGGGGATGTTGAGTTTGGTCTGTGTTCCCTCCGCAAGGTGAGTTAGGGAGTGTGTGGGAAGCTCAGCCGAGAAAGCCTGTAGTGAGGGAAGTATTTCTGCAGCAGAATGGAGGACCAAAAGGAAAAAATTTAGCAGCCTGATTCAGTGCTGTGGCTTTTATGCCAGCAAGTGTCTCTGCCAAGAGGGGCTGCGCTGGAACTTGTTTCTAAGGTTCAAGGCTTGCTGAGTAGCCTGGATAATAAACCAGGCCGGGTCCCTGTGGGCCAAGAGATTCAGGGAAGGCAAAGAGTCTGGTAAGACTCAGAAAAGCAGTGAGAAAAAGCAAATGGGAATAGGAGGAGGGCAGGTCGTCTGGTGCTAAGGGAGAGGAGGAGGTGGTGGAGGAGTAGAAGGGTGAGCGTGATCTGGAAATGAAGTCTTACGGGGACCATGTGCCAGCTTCATGCTGTGTTCTCCTCCTCGCCCACTCTCATTTCCTTTCAGCAAAGCCTATAAGCAGCCCAACCCTCCTCTCACTCTTCCGCAATCCCTGGAAGACTTTAAGCTTCCTCTGCTCACGATTTCTCCTCCCCCCACTGAATTAGTCTCCAGAAAAGCTGGGCTCAGCCACCTTGCTGACCCGGGCCATGTGAGAACCCTGCCTCCCAGCCACCCCTGTACTCGTCCCTCCTACTACCCTGTGCTCTACCCAAACAGTTGTCACAACGGAGTTTCAGGGCAGGCACGGTAGTGGAAGCCGTTCACTCTGCATGTGTATTATGAAGCCTGACAGGACACTGTGCAGATACAGACACGAGGGACAAGAAGTGTGGAAAGGATCTCTCTGGGAGTCTGTGCCCAGGCATGCGGGTGAGGCAGCTAAGGGGATATCAAAGAATCACATGCCCAAGTACCACTGCCAACGTGTAAGGGATGAGGGGGTTAGTTATGGCAACTCTAGGATGTCCAGAAGTGTCGCTGAGGCAGTGAACTAGAGCCCTTGGCTGGGCAAGGTGTTCAGAAGGTGAAAGGAGAAGACAGAAGGGTGCAGGCAGAGGCCTGTGAAAAATCCTTACCACAGCAAGAAACTTGGTGAACGCAAGCACAGAGGAGTCAAGGAGGGGCACAGGAGATGCCCGAGGACTCAGGAAGGACGTTGAGGGGGAAGATGATACTGTCTGATGTATTTCTCAAAATGGCTGCCGTTGGCCTTGATGAGTTGAGCTGATTAGAAGCCAGGCAGGCTTAGGAAAGCCAGTTAGGAGGTGGTGGAGCTGTCCTGGGAAGCAACTGTGGTCTGTAGATTGAGTAACTACGGGGGTGTTCAAGAGATACCCTACTTTAAAGACTTCAAGATGGCGGTGGGTGGGTGTGGTATCACTGGTGCCTAACACAAAGCAAGTGTCCATATTCATGGTGGCCAATGCAGAGGCTTTTCTCTTCCCTGACCTAACCCTAAGCCTTGGCTCAGAGAGACTTGGCTCTGGCCTTTGACCAGTAGCCTTCCTCCTCAGCTGCTCCTTCTTGCCATCTCCATCTTCCTGGGGGCCAGCCAGCCCCGGAACACCAAAGGCAAAAGGAAGGGGCAAGGGAGACCCGGCCCCTTGGCCCCTGGGCCTCATCAGGTGCCACTGGACCTGGTCCCTCGAGTAAAGCCCTATGCTCGAATGGAAGAGTATGAAAGGAACCTCGGAGAGATGGTGGCCCAGTTGAGAAACAGCTCTGAGCCAACCAAGAAGAAGTGCGAAGTCAACCTGCAGCTGTGGCTGTCCAACAAGAGGAGCCTGTCTCCTTGGGGCTACAGGTAAGTGGGTTGGTCACAGCAGGCCACCTTTCCTACTCTCCCACCGTCCCAGACTCTGTGGTCAAGACCTTGGATTCGGATGAGTTTTAGCCCCACTTCCGCCTCTCACCAACTGTAAGGCTTTTGCTCAATTGATTAGTTTTGCTGAGGTCAGTTTCCCCAGCGGTCAGTGGAAGCAGTAGCGGTGTGAACGTCATAGGCTATTATAAACAGGTAGCCACACAGAGCACTGTCTTTTCGTTCTCCCCGTCCCAGCTGGAGTGCGTCTAAAGTACTTTGTCTGGCACTGTGGTTGGTACACACTGGCTGGCTGTACTCTCATCTCGTTCATGCTAGACAGTTGCCTTCTTAATGTCTGCCTCAGAACCACCTCAGGGCCCCCGTGCTCACCCATCCCTACGATGGATGCCCAGATCTCGGCGGTGCATCTGCTTCTCCACGCTCAGGGTTCACAGCCACGCTTCGACTGGGGAATCTCCCCGCTGCCGTGGGTTGCAGAAGCAATGTCTGTGAGCCCAGCTCCACCTGCTAGGTCGGCCTGCAGAAGGAGCCCAAGGTGCATGGATTACACGGAATAAAGAACTGCCTAGCTCCCTCATAAACTTGGTCCAGAGCTTTCCCAGCCATGTTGCTTCTATGCCCTAAGACTCTAGATTAGCACTGCTGGCCAGAACTTCGTGGTATAAAGTCCACTGTGGTAGCCAGGTGACTACAGAACCACTGGAATGTGGCTAACGAGACTGAAGGACTAGTTTAAGTTTAGGTTGGTGTATGTAGCCGGTGGCTACTGTGTTGAGTGGTGTAGACCTGGAATGTGACGATGGAGTCCGTAAGGATTCCACAGGCCACAGCTTGCTCCTGCCCATGTGTCAGTCAGGGAGATTGTAAAACCGTAGGCTCGTTCAGGTGTTTGTTTTTTTTTTTTTTTTAAATGAAGTCTTTTTTCCTATTTATTTATTAGACAGCATTTCGCCTATGTGTGCCTATGCACCAGAACAGGGCACCAGATCTCACTAGATGGTTAGGAGCCACCATGTGGTGGCTGAGAATTGAACTCAGGACCTTTGGAAGAACGGCCAATGTTCTTTTAACCTCTCAGCCCATCGTTCAGGAGATTTTAAATTCATTTCTAAGAAGCTCCCAAGCCAAGTGAGGTGGCTGATGCTGTGTGTCCCTGGCCTAATTCTCCTACATCTCATGCACCTTTAACTAAGAAATCAAGACAGAGAAGAAAAGGAGCAGACGTTTGTAATATAAATTCTGGACAACCCTCAGAAGGAGCTGTCCGTTTCCCCTCCCCAGTGAGTGCCTAAAGTCTAGGACACAAATGATACAACACGGTATATGTATAAAAATACAACCCCCAGAATTCAAATATGGGAAGGAGAAAACCGACTCCCAAAACTTGTCCTGTGGTTCCTTGCAAGGTCTCTGATCACAAACAAACAAACAAACAAACAGAACTTTAAAAGTCAACAACTAGTTGAGCTAGGCCTGGTTTAATTCCAGCCCTGGAAAGGCTGAGGCAAGAGCACTGCAGGCAGGAGGATGTCAGCCTGAGCTGCAAAAACGAGACCTTCTTCAAAAATGAAAAACAAACAAGCAAACAAAAGCAAAAGAAAAACCGCAATCAATCCAAACCAAACCGCAATACCCCAAAGGTTGTTGAATCTCTGAGGCTTGGCAGCACGAAGGGACACAGGCCCGGATCCTCTTGCAATGTGGATTCCACACCCGTGTGTGCACATTTTACCTCTGTAGATTAATTCCCCACAGTATGAAAATAGGGTAGAGAAGGAAGAGGGAAGACTTGGGTTTTTCCATGGTCCCCAAGGTATCTTACTGGGTGAAAGGAGGAAGCTGGTGACAGTGGTTACTCAGAACCTGACTAGCAATGCTAGCTTCCAGATCTGAGTCTCCTCTTCGGGAAGGCGGAGTTCACTGCAACACACCCTGGCCACTAGCCCTAACCCTAACCTTGTAAGGACTCCTTGGGTTTGGCACGGGCAACTCTCTTTGTTGTTCCTGGTGGGGTTCACCCTGCTCTCTCCCTCCCCACCCGCTCCCGGCAGCATCAACCACGACCCCAGCCGCATCCCTGCGGACTTGCCCGAGGCTCGGTGCTTATGTCTGGGCTGCGTGAACCCCTTCACCATGCAGGAGGACCGCAGCATGGTGAGCGTGCCGGTGTTCAGCCAGGTGCCAGTGCGTCGTCGCCTCTGTCCGCCACCTCCGCGCCCGGGGCCCTGCCGCCAGCGCGTCGTCATGGAGACCATCGCTGTGGGTTGCACCTGCATCTTCTGAACCAACCCAGTGGCCACTGTAACTCCTCCCTCCCTGCCCCCATTGTGACCCTCTAGACAGAAAAACAATAAACATTGTCCTCTATAAAGGAAGGCAGTGGGCTTGCTCCTTGTGAGTAGGAAGCTAATATTGTGTGGGGTTGGAGCTCCCTGGGACGCAGATTCCAGATCAGCCTGCGTAAGCATTTCCCAGGATTCAGCTCTCCAACTAAACCAAGCTATTAGAAAATGCTGGGCTGAGGATGTAGCTCAGCTGATAAGAATGTCTGTCCAACACAAATGAATCCCTGGGTTTTAACTCCAGCACCACAAAAACCCACAACAGGGTGGTGCATTTCTGTAATCCCAGTATTCTGGAGGTGTGCAGGTCAGGAAACTCAAAGCTATCCTTCGCTGTGCGTACGGCCTCGGATACATGAGGCTCTCTCGAAACAAACACTGGTCTCGTTTCTGTCATTTAAGATGGTGGCCGATTCCTCTTACGTTCCTAAGTCTATGTAGCAATTGAATAACTGAAGCATCGGTTGTCATAAGCTAATGTGCTACCCAACTAACTCAAAGTTACTGGGACACACACTCCCCAGAAGAGGCTGGCTCCAGGCTCTGTACTGGTAAACTGGAGCTCAGCCTCTCCCGGATGCTGTGGAGCTGACCCTTGTCACAAACTGGAAAGGTTGCCCTCAGCTCCAGGATTCTTTGCAGAACAGACTTAACCTCTCCCAAAGGACCTCTGGTTGCCAAAAAGGCCCTAAAATCAATCAATCAATCTATCTATCTATCTATCTATCTATCTATCTATCTATCTATCTATCTAT
>NW_026596040.1:22670786-22765143 GCF_907164565.1 Psammomys obesus
TATCTATCTATCTATCTATCTATCTATCTATCTATCTATCTATCTATTCTCCCCTCCCCCATCAGAAGAGAAACTGTGGCTTTGAACACTCAAGAGATGCAAAGCAAACTGGATAGTTTTGTTTTTGTTTTTTAATCTGGCTGCTTACCTTTAGTGCTGGGGTAGGTACCAGTATTTGCCATCCTCAAAATGTCAGTGTGAATTAGCCGCATGGGAAGCTTGTTCACACAGACCACTGGCCCAACACTCAGGGGCACTGACTTAGGGGCCTTGCTATTTCTTCACTTGAATGCAGTGGTTTCCTTTACTTTCTACCATTGTGGTTCCTATGGATGCTCATGCTGCCATCTGTGACATGACGGGGACTGTGAGAACCACTGGGTCACATCAAGGCATTCTACTGACCAACATTGGCAGTATGCAAAGAATTATTCTAAAGCTGGCACTGGTTTTTGACCCCTGATGCTAACTCTTCCCCCTTTGTAATTGAATCTTGCCTCTTGGGCCTTCTAACCCCACAGCAAATCCCTGATCAGCTGTCCTGGGCTCTAAAAATACCCTGCCTGCCCCCAGGACAGCTGAGGGGCTTGGACTATTTTCTGTGGGTGAGCTCCCACTTTGGAGTTACCCTCCGGGAAAGGGTCACTAGCTCCCTGTAGGAACACTTCACTTGGCTGTTTGAGATCTTGTGCATATAACAGCTTCAGTGTGGAATGTTTTAATTGTGTAATTCATGAAAAGCCAATGGTTAGGTATGTGCCTGTCTGGGCTGGAAAGTAACTTACCTTTTTTGGTATTGTTGTAGAGTGTATACTGGTTAAAATTACCCTGGGAAGTTCTGGCCTGGTTCCAGACACATGGAAAATATACTCCACGTGCCAGCTCATGCCGATCCCTTTAGCAGCCACTTCTGCAGGGGTTGCTCGTCTCTAAGGCTCCCACAGATGCTCTCTGGGTCAGTGTGTATCCCCAAGCCCAAGGTATCATACATGCTAAGGATGTGCTTTACAACTGAGGTGTCTACCCCCCAAGCCCCGTGCTCTCTGGGTTAGAGGCCTATGTAATGGGCACAACAACTTCCAGAGCTTCCCTTAAAGTCACCATGGGAGAAGCTGAACTGCAGGAGTGCTGAGAGAGCACCGTGGTGATGGTAGGATGGAAACCCTCTTCTTGGTGAGAAGCGGCCATCCTTAGAGAGGGAGTGTTAGCCTCTTAGATGCCTGGTGTATGTTTGATATACAAGGATGTGGCTTTCCCTGTTGCTGGGTCCTCATCTGTAAAATGGGCGGATGAAATTTTACCACCTTCAAGCTCTTTTCTAGTCTTTGAAATCCTGTGACTTAAAGGTACAACCTCTTTTTAAAAACAGTGTTTTGTTTTGTTTTGTTTTTTTAAACATTTAGAGAGGGGACTGAGGACGCGTGCATGAATGCATACCGCATGCAGTAGTAAACTCACGGGATAGCTTTTCCTTCCACCCTGTGGGTCCTGGGATTGAACTGAAGTCTTCAGGCTTGGCAGCAAGTGTCTTAATCCACTATGTAGGCAAGGGTGGCCTTGAACTTCTGATCCTCCTGCCTCACCTCCCGAATGCTGGGATTACAGGCAGAGATGACCGTGACTCAAGGCTCTGTGCATCCTCAGCAAGGACTCTATTGGCTGAGCTACATTGTTAGCCTAGGTGCAGGGCTTTAAGCACTCATTATACTGCACTGAGGACCATGGATGGTCAGGGTGATGCCTTTTCTGTTTGCTGGTCAGATTCTCAGGCTTCTCTGGGCCTGGGGTGGGAATGTTGGTTCTGGCCTGAGAAGGCTTAGGTGGGCCCTGAGACAAAGCTTTCAGCTGTTCTGTGTTCCCCTTTCTGTCCTGCAATTACTGTGTTCCCCAATCTGTCCTGCAATTACTAAGACCATGAGTTGAACTTGAAGGTAAGCAGACCTCAGGGTATTCACTGTGTGTGGCTCTGGACTGGGGGGCTGTTTAGGCCTGCCTTCTCAGGCAAAGGAAGGCTCCGAAGGGTATAGCCAGCTCAGCCTTAGCATGGAGGTCCAGCCCAGCGGAGGGCCTGCCCTAGGGTCTGAGCCACACCCTCCTTAGGGACTCAAGGGAGGGGTGGTTAGCAGAGCATGTTTTGCATTGTCTTTGGTCTTCTGGCATACAACGACAGCCTGTGCCATCTTCATTTCAAAGTCTACTGAAAGACACCATCACACACTTGGACATCACTGGAACTTGGGGACAGAGAGGTGCATAGGTCCTTCCACAGCCCTGACATTTGGATAAGGCCGCTACTCCAGGGATCATATTATCAGAACCTGTTATCCTAAGAAAATCAGTTTACTCTGTGTCCCTCCCCCCATTGGTTAGGTAACTAAAGCCCAACCAATCAGCACTTGGAAGCAACCAAACCCTTCCCTGCAGGTTTGGTCTATATGGCCTATGTTAAAAATTTGGCTCAGTGGCTGTGTCCCACTAGGGGGACCTGCTGACAGCAGTCTTTGGCTATAAGAACAGGGATCTGCACTTCGCACATGGCCTCAAATCGTTTTAAGCAGTAATGTCTTCACTGTTCAAAGTTTTCATCTCTTTCAACCAAAATTTGTCTTACTGGCATGCCAGTCTCACGGGTTCTGTAACACCTATCCCATGCAGATTCCTTGTGCCATAGCTATCACCTGTTAGACAATGAGCCTCACTGCATGGAAGGGGCTTTTGCTCTCACACTGAACTCAATTAAGGCGAAGCTCCAGATCTGGGTTATTCTATAAAACTTCGCTGAGACCTCAGACAAGTTACGTTCTCTCTCATCTTCCCTGCAAATGGAAGCAGCCAGAGGACTCTCAGTCCTGTCTGTTGGGCAAGCTTCTGTGCTAGGATCCTCTGGTGGCCAGTGTGCACCCAAGCATCTTTCTTAAAGCCCAACCTAACAAGTCTGAGAGGTGTGTGTTTGTGTGTCTGTATCTGTGTGTGTGAGTGTTTGTGTGGTGGCTCACACTGCTCCCCCGCGTGCTCCCTCTGCAGAAAGGCACAGGTCTAAAGGAATGAAGACAAGTTTCATTCCACTGTTAAAAACTCATTTTGGGTGTGGGTGGGGGTGTGGGTGCTGAGACTTGAACGAGGGGCTTCACACATCCAAACATAAGCCCTCCACTGAGCTTTGCCCATAATCCTGGAGATTTATTTTATCTGTTTATTTGGTGGTTTGGGGAGTGGAAGCCAAGGACTCAAATGCTAGGTCAGCATACTGCTACCAAACTGCACCTCCAGCCCCAGCCTACTGATCTCCATAGGTGACTGAGAAAGCAAAGTGTAACTTGTTCACTCTGAAGCTGGTGCCAGAGAATGCACCAGGTTAAGCTCCGAAGAACTCCATCCCACACCTCCCTTTCTCCAGCTAGGGGAAAGTTTGGGGGGTAAGGTAGGACCACTCTCTACCATCCGAGGACTTGTCTCCTTTGCAAGACAGATCCATCACGTGACTCCTGCACCCTTCCAGAAAGAGAATGGCCAATCCCTCCAGGGGATGTCAAAAGCTTCCTTTCTTCCTACAGCCCAGCATGTCTCCATGTTTCTACTGATTGACAGGCAGACCAGGGCTCTACTGATGGCAATGTCTGGGTAAACACCTCTCCCTCAGGTCGGATCAGTCACACTCAGTACTGTTGGGAGGTGATGGTCTCTAAGGAACTTCTGAACTAGAACCGGCTCCAAACAGCCCATCCAAACGCCTACATTTTCTGACCTTGCCTTCTGCTTTTACTAGCTGGTTGTAAATGTTTCACTGCAGGCTGTGCATCTTGGGGAGTTGGTAATGGAAGAGAGGAATGAAAGAAAACTGAGTTCTTTGCTTTATGTTCTTTCTCATGGTCATCTTGGCTTTTAGTGAGAAAACAAAGTCAGAAGTGGCTTGGAGGATGAATTTTTATTTCTTCTTGAAAAACAGTAACAAATAAAATAGCCCCCCCCCCCCCGAAAACAAAAAAACCCAAACATTGACTTGGATTTGCTTCCCTTTTCTTAATCTCTTCCTTAGAAAAAGAAAACAAAACAAAAAGGCAGCCTCTAGGAGGATCCTTAGATCGGCAGACAGTAGGTCACCTGGACCCACACAGGGGAACCTGCTTAGTACCAATACAGATACAGCGTTGCAGCCCATGCATGTGGCCTACTCAGTTCTGTGCTGCTGGGGTGGGCTCCATCTTCAGTGTGGGACTGAGTTCCTGGGCTCTCCCTGGAGCCCTCACAGTTCAGTCTTGACCTTATGGATTAAGTCCTTCTGGTCAACCTTGTCCAGGTCCTGGTACCAGCGGTTGTAAGCCAACAAGGCCACATTCTTAGCAGCTACAGCCATCACCTCCACGGAGCTGGCTGCCCACTCTAAGGCATTGAGGTAGAAGAGCTGGTCATGAAGCGCAAACTTTGGGAGGTTGCGGCGGGAGCCGTAGAGGGGGTGGGCCTGCCACTCCGCTGTCTGGACTGAGTAATAGGAACGGAAGAGGGTCTTCAGCTCGGTCCGGAAGAGGGGCTTTGGGGACTGCACTCGCCAAACTGCTGCCTCCTGGGGCTGCTTCCGCCGGAAGCTGGCTGAGATGTTTACAGGGCAGATGTTGTCCAGAGTGCAGAAGAAGCTGGGGAAGTCCGTGGTGAGTATGTTGGCAAAGGGGAAAAGCTTAGGGTCAGGGAAACCAAAGAAGGAAGAGTTGAGGTAGCCATGGACCAGGGAGACCACAGTGGGCTGGAAAGAGCCCTGAATGTCATCAATGGGTGGAGTGAAGCCTTCAAAGGTGATATTGTGGCTGCTGTTGTCCAGGTGCAGGGGTGTGGCAATGACCACGATGTCGTAGAAGTCAGAGCTGTTGCCCTTGTCACTCTCATACCCCACTTGGTACAGGGCTTTCCCTTCTGGCAAGAGAGAGAACATAAGTGTCCACTTATTCCTTGGTTTCTACCCACTGATCTTCCATTTGGGACCCAGCACTGGGGGCACTGGCACCAGCACTGAGAGGCTGGTGTCAGGAGCAGCCGGGCAGTCCCTTCTTCCCATATTAACATCACTGCTGGTCAGGCACTCACTGGTCTGTGTGTTAGGAGGGAGAAGCCCTTGCTCTGGCTCTTCGGCTGACTGGCTGAGGTAAGGATGTCACTCAGACTCTCAGTGGTCAAAGGAATAGTTTATACGTGGAAGGAAGCTTCCTCGCTCTGACATCTGAACCACGACAGTGCCCTCTAGTGTTGGTGGACCTTCTACTGATTTTCTGAGAACTATTTCCTAGCAGGGACAACTAGGGTTGAGGTTCAGAAGAGAAAGGAGGGCTGGCTAGGAATGGGATGGGCATAACTTACCTGTCGTGTGCAGGGTCACAGAAGTCACTGTGGCATGGATTACGGTGGCCTTGGCCAGCTTCAGCAAACCGGAACAAACCAGCTTGTTGCCCCCTTCCACAGACCACAGGTTGCCCTGAGCCCCAGCTAGTGACATGGCTCCTGGGAAAGGGAGGAAAGATTTTGGGTCTTCCTGGCAGGACAAGACTCCTCCCAGCCATGAGCACAGACAACAAACAAAATACAATGTGATTTTAAAATAAAAGAAAAAGAATGGGGGCCTAGGCATAAAGCCATAAGGCTTTCATAGGGCCCAGGCTGTTTTGAGCAACGGGGCAGGGAGGACAGGCAGGCTGAGGGCTGGACTCACCAGCAAAGGCGGGCATGGATGCCGACTGGCCATAGCTGGCCCGCAGGACAGCAGAGACAACATCGTCAATGAAGCGCTGTGTGACGCCCACCTGAAGCAGGGACTCGGCCACTGAGCGCTGGGTCATGTTGACAAAGGTGGCCTCCCCCAGGGAGTAGAGCAGTTCTTCCACGCCCGAGAAGGCATAGCCATGAGCCTGGTATTTGTAGATCCTAAGAGACACACGGGACTGGGGTCTGTGGCAGAAAGGCTTGGGCTGACCACCCATCACGAAGTCCCGTGGGGCCTGCTACTCCCATCCCTTTGGCCTGTTCTGTGGCTATAGTGGGCTCATCTGTACCTCGGCACAGGCACCCAGAGACAGCACAGAGATAAAGGCAGATAATCCAGGATCCCACAGGGCCTGGCTTCCTACTGTGGGTCTGCTGGATGCCAATTATACCACACTTCCTGCCCCAGGTGCTGATGTGTCTCGGGACACGAGTGGATTTTTTTCCCCTAGCTTCTAATTTGTCCTGGCTTCAAGGACCACGCTGGGGCTGATGACAATAGTCTCACACCACTACTACTTCCCTCTGGCTTGATCGGGCAGGGCTCTCACTTGCTCAGAGCTCCTGTCTCATCCCCTTTCCATTCATTTCAGCCCAGGAACTAGCACAGGTGGGAACTATTTTACCTGCGGATACAGTTCTGGACTAGCTTTTTTGAATGTTTTTATTTTGAATGGCTGCCTTTTCTGGGGTTGGTTTTCAACTGGGCCACTAGATGGCAATGTCGAGAGGGTGGGACCAGAAGGAGACAGGTAAAATTTGCTTCCCCAATAGGAAACAGTGGGCATGGCAGGGCTACTTCAAACTGACAAGAGAGAAAAGTGTATGGAAGAAAAGAGGGGGCTGAGTGTGACTGTGTGTGTGTGTGTGTGACAGAAGCAATGCAATCCCAGGACTTAGAAGGGTGACACAGGAATATTGCGAGTTTGAGGCCAGTCTGGACTTCATAGCAAGACTTTATGTCAGCAAAGGTAGAAAGGTTAAAAAAAAAAAAAAAAAAAAAAAAAAAAAAAAAAAAAAAAAAAAAAAAGCTGAGTGGTGGGGAGTAGGGTTATGAAATAGTCTAAGGGCACAACATGGCTGTGGCACTCACAAACACAGTAAATACAGTTGCCTGCTTAGAGTCTGCTCAAAGTAGAGCCCTATAAACATTCAGTCGTGGGTGGGGAGGAGCAGCTCAAGGGATCCCAACCCACCCAAGGAAGCTAAAGGAGTCGGGGCTGCTGGAGAAGAGGAAGTCACTGTCTTTACTGGCAAGTTTCCCACGCTCCAGAGAACAGCTCCACACCAATGCCCAGATGAACAGCCCTGGTTAAACCCAGTGGACCGTAAAGCATACACGAAAACAAAACAAAAGACATGCAAGTCAGATGA
Organism: Psammomys obesus; assembly: GCF_907164565.1. Lineage (NCBI taxonomy): Eukaryota > Metazoa > Chordata > Mammalia > Rodentia > Muridae > Psammomys > Psammomys obesus. Next base: position 22,677,906 of record NW_026596040.1, read on the forward strand.
GAACTTGGTGTGCGGTGGGGGAAGGAGATTAAGAGAGGGAGGAGAGGAGGCTGGGACCAGGATGCATTATATAAAATTCTCAAAGAATAAGTTAGTTTAAAAAGAAAGAGAGAAGGAGGGGAGGGAAGTACAGCAGCTAGGGGATGGGGCCTGAGGGGCAGCCTCCGCTCTGGGCTCCGGGAAGCAGGGGCCTACTGCTTCCTAGAGTGGTGGTTGTTTGACATGTGAGTACAGAGAGGCACAGGCCACTTATCCTCTGCATCTAGACGTGATAGGGAGGAGCCGGCACTCAAGAGGAAGAGTAAAGAGCAGTGTTTCTCAACGTGTAGGTCATGACCCCTTTGCGTGTTGGACGACCTTTTCACATCCAATTATCAGATATCCCGCAAACTAGATATTGACACTACAATTCCTAACAGCGGCAAAATTGCAGTAACACGGAAAATAATTTTGTGGTTGGGGTTGCCACAACACGAGGAACTGTATTAAAGGGTCAAGGCATGAGGAACGTCGAGAACCACTCCTCTAGAGGGAGAAAGTAGGGAGAGCAAGCTGCCACTGAGTGAGCCCGAGGCTGCATAGAGCCTACACGAGTGCTTCATTTGGCTCACAGAATCAGCTGGAGATAAACTGAAAAGCTGGAAGATCTCATGACACGATTCCTTGTGGCTGGCTACAGTGTGCTGCAGCTGGCTGCCTCCCTCAGATGGCCTAGGCCACCCCACCTCCTTGTTCTCTTCCACCCAGGGACCTCACTTAGGCACACCACACTTCAGCCTCTGCAAGTGACTGAGTTCGCTGCACATGCTTCAGTCCTTCAGTGGGAGGAAATAATAAAGATTAGTGTGAGAAGGCCAGGGGCCCTGTCCCACACACTCCTCGGGCGGAGGCTGGCTCTGAGCCTGCGGTGGATCGTGCAGGATCCCTGCACTGACCCTCACTCCTCTTTCATACTTTCCAACTGATCAGTTCCTTCCTCAGATCTTCCCTGGCCTCCTACAGCTCCACCGTAGGAGGCGCTCCACGGTTCTGCAGCTCCACCCGGCCCTACCTCATGAACTTCTCCATGACTTCCTCCACCCACATCTGCAGCCTCAGGAAGCTGATGCCGTAGTACCACCAGAGGCGGAAGAGATTCAGCAGGTACCAGTCCGTCTCCTCCAGCACGAAGTGCTCCCCGCCGAAGATGGCGCTCCTGCCCACCACCTCGCGCCGCTGTCTCAGCCCTGCGGAGACCAGCAGCCCCTCAGCTCCCCTTCATGGCCCCCAGGAGGCCCAAGCAGTGCTTTGAGTTTTGCATTGGGGCCTTCCTGATGCAAATGACTGTAACTGTCTATTTTGTTCCTTTGTGCTACTTGTCTATAAGTAGAATGCTAATGAATACACTGCAAAAAAAAATGTTTGCTCTTCCAAGTGAGTAAGAAAATGAAAATGAAAACAATGTACCATTTTGTACTTCTTTCAACAGTGATTTGCTCAGTCAAAAGTGAGGGGAATGCTACCGTTCTAGAATGTCTAAAGGCTGATGGGCCCAGGCTGGCTTTGACATGGGGCCCTGAACTCACCTGAGCTCCTTCTAGCACCCCAAACCTCAAAGAACACTCCAATCATGGATATGTAGGTATATGGCCATGATTTCGTCCCCTTCCCCAACCCTGACATAACATATACATTATCCTGCTCCTTAACAGCACCCTTAATCCTGGACAGGATGCTATGTACTTACATGGCATTGTTTCACACCAAGTAAGAAGGTGGGCTGGGAGGACATTTTTACCTTCTAGCCGACCCTGCTGTGTAGCAGGTGAGTCTGCAGGTACGCACTTTGCATATCTACAAGGCGTGATCCTGCAGGACCACTTCTGAGAACTGGGACTTCTTCAGCGACCAGCACGTGTATTTAGAGTTTAGATGACACTGGCTTTGAGTGCCAACTTTATCAGCCAAGTGTTGTCTTGGCTGAAGTGTGTTAATGGTTTGAGCTCCAATCTCTTTATTTTATTTTTTTTAATTTATTTAATTTTATTTTATATGCTTTGGTGTGAAGGTATCAGATCCCTTGGAACTGGAGTTACAGACAGTTGTGAGCTACCATGTGGGGGCTGGGAATCGAACCTGGGTCCTCTGGAAGAACAAACAATGCTCTTAACCGTTGAACCATCTCTCCAGCCCCTCCAGTCTCTTTAGAGGGAGATCTATCTCTCACCCTGAAGGCTAGTAGCGTTTGAGGTTATGTCCACATACCACCTAGCAGAGTACCAGGTACCTGGTGGGCAACAAGATGTGGATGCTGATATGATTGCAGTAATTAAGAGGCAGTAAGCTGAAAGGGAAAGACTAGCCTGGGAGTCAAACCTGAGTTCTAATCCCGGCTCTGCAACTAACTCACTGTGTACCTCAGGCAAGTTCTTTCCCCTCTCTGGTCTCAGCTGCTCCATCTGTAAAATGAGGAGATTGAGCTAAATGACTATCTGACCTTAAGGGTCTGGGGGAGTCTGGGAAGGAAGGGCCTGAGGCACCGGAGCCCCAGTACTGGCCACTCACCCAGCAGCTTGACGAAGTCCTGCATGTGGAGGCTCAGAGAGTGGAAGGAGGCTGCCCCGCTCTCGTAGTTCTGCTTGTTGACGGAGATAGTGGCCAGGCGGCCACCCACAGTCCCTTTCTCGTAGACAACAATTTGTGCCCGGGGTCCAAAGTGTTGCTGAAGGAAATGGGCCACGGCGGAGCCCCCAATCCCAGCTCCAATAACAGCTGTCAGCAAGTCAGAAACAAGGCAGGGAAAGAGAGACGGCACAGTAAGAGAGAGAGACTGGTTACTTTTGCACTACCTTGTGCAGAGTGGAGGCTCCTGGAACTTGCACTAAGTAGCCTTATGGAATTTCAAAGGGGGAAATTCAGTCTGAGCCTAACAATCAAAGGTGGCCCCCCTCAACTGTACCTACTGTCATCCTCATCAGACAAAGGAAGACCCTACCTAGCAGCAGAAGGAAAGGAAAGAATCTCAAATTTCAGAATGCCGGGCATGATAGCACAAGCCTTTAATTCCAGCACTGGGAGGCAGGGGCAGATGGATTTCTGAGTTCAAGGCCAGCCTGGTCTATAGAGGAAGTTCCAGGACAGCCAGGGCTACACAGAGAAACCCTTTCTAAAACAAATAAACAAAACAAGGTGGGGGAGGATGAATAAACTGGGCCAATTAAATGGTTCCATGTAGAGGCTCCTGCTACCAAGCCCACCGACCACAGTTTGATCCCTGGAACCTACAGAGTGCAAAGAAAGAACTAACTTCTGCAAGTTGTCCCAGTGCCATGGCACGCATATATCAATTAGTGTTTTGTTTTGTTTTGAGACAGGGTTTCCCTGTGTAGCCGTGGCTGTCTAGGACTTGCTTTGTAGATCAGGCTGGTCTCGAACTCACAGAGATCCACCTGCCTCTGCCTCCCCGAGTGCTGGGATAACAGGCGTGCGCCACTTCATCCGGCCCCATCAATCAATGCTTAAAAAACAAAACAAAACAGATACATTTAGATTTTTATAAAATCCCCATCCCCTCCACTTTGCTTATTTCAGGATTAACTGGTGCAGTTACTGACCAAGCACTTCTGTTGGTGGGCTGGAAAGCATTCCTTAATTCAGGATCAACAAACTACAGCCCATAATACAGGCTTGTTTTGTCAGTTTTACAAGCATAGGTCTTCCAACCCCCCCCCCCCCCCCCTTTTTTTCAGAAAAGGTCTCCCTATGTAGATCAGGCCGGCCTTAAACTCATAGAGATTTGCCTGCCTCTGCCTACCCAGTGCAGATTAAATGCATGACCTACCATACCCAGCAGGCTTTTGTTTGTTTGTTTGTTTGTGAGGTACAGTCTTACCATGCTGCTTAGGCTAGCCTTGAACTCCTGGGCTCAACTGAGTCTCTCAGCTGTTGATCTCTGTCAACAAAGTCACACCCTTTCTTTCACTTACGGTCAATAGGACAATGTTTACTTTCTGGACCTTTACAGCAAACTGTGACAGTCGTTGGTCAAAGTCCAGCCTACCACCTGATGCTGCTGGGCACCACCGGCTAGACAGATAGTAGTCAAAAAAACAGCCCTGAAACCCTCGAGTTGGGCTACTGTCTTACCTGCTCTCCTGTCTGCCCTGTATCTGAAACACTGCTTTCCTCTCACTGACAGCCCAGTATTCCCATCCAGCCAGGCAAGAAGGTAAAGATTTGGTACTTAAGAATGAGTCACTTCCACGAACACCCTTAACTTTTTCTTAACCACCCCGCTCTCTTCCCTTCTCTTTCTCTGGAGAGTCCCAAATTACCCATTTTCTCCAAAGAAATGGACATTTCAAGGTCTAGAGGTGCCATCCAACTCCTACTCCCCAGAGGTCATGTCATTGTGAACAGGCTTATGGAACATAACATAACAGACACTGCTTTGTCCTATTAGATGCACCAAGGCTCAAAGATGTACCAAAGAGGGTTTTGGTTCCCAGAAGCCTAAGCAGCCAAAGGGCAAAGACTCGTGTACAGTCAGCTAGAACAATCCATAACCAAGCAGGACATCAGGCTTTCATGGACTCCCGAGAAGGAAGCAATAGACACAGGCTTCACATAGAGAAAGCATTTCAGCAGGACCTAGAGAAAAATCTACATGCTGGTGAAAGCAAAAAGAACTGCTTGAGCAGGAAGGGCATCAGGAACTCTATAGGGTCCTAGGACCACTCAGAAGTATGGAGATAGGATCCTGCTAGAGCCCTTTCTAGGGCCAGTCCAAATCACCAAGGGGCTGAAGGCATTCAGGGTTGTTAAAGGGCAGCTTGTCATCGGGAAGACCTGGTGAGGTGTGTCTGGGGACAAGCTGGAAGAAAGCCGGCTGCAAGCTACGTAAACACCAGGTGGTTCTGCTGGAGGATTCCCTAGGAAAAAGATGCGCATCCCTGGTCCCTCCCTCCCTGCCTAACTCATCACTATCCTCACAGGTCTGCCTAGAGGTCAACCGCGATTAGGCCTTGTCTTAATACCTTACCCCACAAGATTCTCTCTTCAGTGGACTCTCAGTCACAAATCAATGTCCAGTATGTTCTGGTCAGACTTAACCCTCTGTGGCCTGCTGGGAGTTTTCTTACAGAACTAAGCTTTAGTATTGTACTAGCCCAGGCAAGCCCATGCTGTCCCAGCAGTCCCAAGGCACTCCTGTCAACTGGGGTTCATGAGGCAGCACAAAGGAATTATTACCCTGTCCGCCCACAATCAGGAGCTCAGCATTTTCTGGCTATAGGAATTCGTATGCAAGGAGCTTTGAGAATTCTGAGTCATGCAGAGTGAAAACAAAAGAAAGAACAAGAAGTTGTGAGCAAACATGGAACTAGTGACAACTACACAATGGTGTATTTAGTGGTGTGTCCTGGCGCCTGCAATTCATTTTGAAATGCACTAAAATGTAAGTGGTGTTAGTCGAAAATGGCAGAGCGGAGTGGGGGTGGGGGTGGGTGGGCACGTGGATGAGCCTGTAAAATTCTTTCAACTTTGCCGCATGCTCGAAGAACTCCAGAATGAAATGTTGGGGAAAACCACACAAATAATACTGAAGAAAAACGAGTCGTTAAAAAAGAGTTCTTCAAACTGGGCTGTGGAGCTGTGCAGCAGAGTGCTTGTCTAGCTTGCCTGAGAGGAAAAAAAAGTTGACCATTCTGTCACTCAGCAAATCCACTCCCTGCAATCCATTGTTTTATCCTGTGGAAAGAACGGCCTCTACAGACCGGAAGTTTTGGTTAGCTGTTACTCCTAGGAAGCCTCTTTAAAGCCCGCAGAACCTACCAAGCGCCCTCCAGACAGAACTTTCTCATCCTAACGAAGGGCCTCTCTTCCTTCAGGAACCAGTCAACGTTGCTAGGACGCACAGGGCCTCAGCAGACCCCTGGGAACGCCACTGCCCAGCCCCTGTCTTGTCACCCACAAGCTTCTCAAGAAGCAAATATTCAGTGACCATGCGCCTTGCGGGTAGCTGGCTGGCTGTCAGTGGTTATTCCTATCCAGGCCTTCTCCTTCCCGGGTGGCCCTCTCCTCGCGTCCACGCCATCCTCCCCCAAACCGCTCCTTCCCCTATGCATGCTTCTTCCGCGCCCAACAAGCCCCTAGCCTCTCCTGCACCCAGCTCCTCTCCGGAGCAGCCCTCCCCTGCCCCGGGTCAGAGTAACCCTTTTCCCGCCCGTCCTCCTCAGTGATCACCCCACCACATCCTTCCCGCACCAATTTTTCCGGGCGGGGCGTCTCCGCCTGCAGCGGCGGCGGTGAGGACTGAGGCCAGCACGGCGAGCAGCGGGGCAGCGCGGGCCATGGCGGGTGGCGACCGGCTAGCACGCTGCAGAGCGGCTGCTCGCCGTTGGCGCTCGGCTGCGCGCCCCGCCCCGGCGCCCCACTGGGCGGTCCGGCCTTGCAGCTTGGCTGGTTCCAGCCTTTCATTGGTCGAGCAACCGTCCCTCTGCAGTACGAGGTCTCCATTAGCTACATCTGTCTCAGGGAGAGCTCGGTCATTGGCAGCGTCCCTGTCCCTCCTCCTTGGATGCGGGTTTTTCATTGGCTGGCTCATTCTGCTCAGGCGCAGGTGTGCGCGTCTTTGGATCTCAACATCAGGACCCAGCATACAAAGAAGGGAGTCCAGCCAGTTACTAGTTTTGCTGATGTGCCTTCTCTGTGTCTGTTTGCGGGGGACAGAATAATCTACGCCCTATTTTTCTAGGTTGTGATGACACGTGAGATAATGAAGGGGGAAACCCTTTGGGTTTGACAGTCTCTCAAATTGCTGACCAAGCTGGTGACCCGCGTGACTGGATGCACTAGCAAGCGCTGAAACAAGCGCATTTGTGCTTGCTCCTGAAATTTTGGTTTTTGTTTGTTTTCTTCCAGTTTCTACACTTCACACCTGCCTTCTGCAGTCTCCCCTTTATTTTTATGTAGCCACGTGCTTATTTAGATAACACCACCGAACCATCTCTTCAGCCCCTATTCCTTATTCCAAACAAGCTTTACTTATCATTTTGTGTCAGGTTCTCTTATGTGCTAACTACTTAAGAGCTTTATTTTTCAATTACATTGACTTTAAAATTCATTCTGGTTCTCTACCTTGTAACACTTGGGTCTTTTGTGAATGTTGAATCTAGAGATGTGCTTTCCCCATTAGTTCTTTTTTTAACTAACTTTTATTCTTTACACACATTACACCCTTACCAGTTTCCCTACTTCCACTCCTCCCATCTCTCACCCCCTTCTCCTCGTTCACTCCTCTGTTTCCCTTAAAAAAAAAAAGGAAGAAAAAAAGAAAAGACTAGCCCTCCCAGGGAGATCAACAGAACATAGTATAACAAATTACAATAAGAATAGACACAAACCTTCATATCAAGGCTGGATGAGGCAACCCCATAGAAGGGGTATCCCCCTCCCACTGTTAAGGAGTCCCACAAGAACACCAAGCTACGCAACCATAACGTCTATGTAGAGGACCTATCTGAGACCCATACAGGCTCCATGATTGTTTCAGTCTCTGGAGGCCTGCTTAGCTGATTCTGTGGGCCATGTTCTCCACCCTCCTGGCTCCTAGAATCCTTCTTCCTCTTTTATGGGGTTCCCCTGCTTCACCCAATGTTTGGCTGTCCCCACGAACTCTTATAACTTTACCAGTTTATTGCTACTATGAGGAAAAGCAAACAAACAAAACCACACAATTAGGTGGTATAGAAATGCAAACTAATTGGCCAAGCCTGGGAATGTGGTGAGGAAAACATATCAGCTATCTGCTGCTATATAATGAGCCATTCCACAACTAAAGTAATCATGTTTTAATTTATCCACAAATGTCCAGGATAGTCCCACTTGCATAAGGGAGCCATAGATGGACAGGATAGTATTGGCAAAGCTATTTAAGGGTTGGTCCAGAACCCCAAAGTGTCACTTTCACTGTATCACATGGACCAAACAATTGCAAAGCAATGAAATGAGACTCAAGAATGAACTCAGGAACGAACCCTCAATGTGTCAAAAAACACTAGGGTCATTTGAAATATTTGTTAATGTCTATGTGTGTGCAGTGTCCTTGGAAGCCAGGATAAAGCAATGGATTTCCTAAATTGGAGCTACAGGCAGTTGTGATACCACAGTGAATCTGGTCAGTTTCAGGGACTTCCTGAAGTTATTTTGAGTTGTTTACTTCCCCTATTAATATTATCAGGATGGGGGCTGGAAAGATGGCTCAGTGGTTAAGAGCACAGACTGCTCTTCCAGAGGACCCAGGTTTAACTATCTGTAACTCCAAGGTCTGACACCCTCACACATATACATGCATGTAAAACACCAACGCACATAAAAATGAAAATAATTAAAAAAAATAATAATATCAGGATGGAATGCATCCATGCATATATGGGCACTTTCTTAATTAGTGATTAATGGGGGAGGGACAGTCCATCCTGGGTGGAAATACCCCTGGCCTGGTGGTCCTGGATTCTGTAAGAAAGCAGACTGATGAAGCCAGTGAGAAGTACTCCTCCACGGCATCTGCAGTAGTTCCTGCCTCTAGGTTCCCACCCTGACCTCCTTTGATAATGAATGGTGATATGGAAATGTAAGAAAAATAAATCCTTTCCTCCTAAACTTACTTTTGGTCATGTGCTTCATCACAGCAAAAGAAACCCTGAGGCATTCAGTGTAGCAGTGGGGAAGCCTGAGTGAGTGAAGTTCAAAGAGAATATGTATTTTATATGGGTATGGCCTGCTCCAAGACCAATTAATTGCCCCATGGAAAACTGGTAACTTTTCTCCAGAGTCTGAACGTCTATGGAAGACTGGTGTGCATGTGCAAATACTAGCAACCGGCCTTCTTTGAGACTAGCTAATTTCCCCACTGCCTGTGCTGTACCTAATAAGTACCCACAGGTTCTAGCGGGAGTGGCAGCATTAGAGAACCCCACAAAATCCCAGTTTCACTGTGTGTGTATGTATTGGTATGTGAGTCCCTTCTCATTCTCTTACCATCCCTAGCCAGAGTTCCAGGACCCAAGCCACACAGGTCAGGGAAGGTTAGCTAACAATTATTTCATTTAAATAAATCACTCAACCAGTCTTCCCTTTTCCTTAGGCAACCATAAAACTGCAAAACATTGTGATAATTTAAGCAACATAATGGGAGAGCTTACTGGAGTTTCACGTACTTCTCACAGTACCACATATTACAACAATTTTATAAACGTGGAATGACTGGATTCGAAAAATCACAGGTACCAGAGCTGTGTTCAACGTCTATGTCTACCAAGCCTGAGTTCTACTCCACTGTACCAGCTCCCTTGTCCCTTTTCTGAGTTTTTTTTTTTTTTTTTTTTTTTTTTTGCTATTATGGCTTCATCTCATTCTGAACTCACAATTTAAGTATGCAAAAACCACAGACCAATAAAAGAACCCAACATTGATCTACCTGCATAAATATATGGAAAGATCAGAACACCTTTTTGACAATAGAACTCCTAAAATTAGTTCGTCCTAGTTCCCTGTCAAGAATAGCTCATAACTCTAAATACACATGGTTCTTTTCTCATTGTTTCCATCTGTCAATCTTATAAAAATGAAGGCGGGGGAGGGAGGCAGCAAACTCTATTGTAGAATTTCACTGCTCCTTAAATTTACAATATCCACCTAGTGGAACAGTAATATAATGCCTTGCAAAAGACTCTTTTTGAGTGCAGAGGGTGCTGGGAATAAATCCTGGGTTCTCTGGAAGAGCAGCCAGAGTGCTCTTAACCACTGAGCCATGTCCCAGCCCCCAAGTAAACAGTACTTTTTAAGTGTGCCCACATGGTGGTTTACAGCCATTCTTAACTCCAGTTCCAGGGGATCTAACACTCTCTTGGCCTGTGTAGGTACCAGGCATGCGCACGGTGCAGACTGACACGGAGAGAAAACATGCACATAAAATAGTCATCAATTTTTTTTTTTTAAAGTGATTATTTGCTGCTCCCAGCACACTTTATACCCTCTCCAAGTTTCACCTTTGTCCAAGTGTTTAGATCTGGTGGAGATGGCAGGGACCAAAGGGGGACGGCTCCATTGATAAATGCCTGTGTGGTGTCTTACTCTTGAGGGTCCCACCTGAAAATGACTGGAGGTCTAAGATTAGGATATGACTCCTCAAAATATTCTTGGTATATATGGAACCGATTATTATTTGGGGAACTGCAATAGTAGTCAAGAGGCTGACTTTTTCCTTTTATAATATGTAAGTTGAAAAGAGAGCAACACTGGCCAAGTTGTCTTATGTATCAAATGACGTCCCAGACAATGTCTACAAGAACTTTACTCATCAGTTTTCTCCTTGTTTTCATTTTCTAGACCTGTTCTGTAGCCCTGTTCTGTAGAACTGGATGTGATCTAAGCACCAATTTTGAGGACTCTTGTATTTATTTATGTATACAACAGTTTCTTTTCTTTTTTTTCTTTTCTTGTTTGGTTTTTTGTTTTTTTTTTGTTTTTTTTTTGTTTGTTTTTTTTTTTGTTTGAGACAGGGTTTCTCTGTGTAACAGCCCTGGCTGTTCTGGACTCACTTTGTAGACCAGGCTGGCCATGAACTCAAAGAGATCTGCCTACTTCTGCCCCTCAAGTGCTGGAATTAAAGGTGTGCACCACCATGCCCAGCTTGGTTTTTCTATCAATCCCGTTTGCGCCAGTTTAATGTGTAGTCCAGTCAAAGTCCCTAGAAGGATTGCCTCGAGTCTAGTCTTAGAACAGACTACATTTCTAAGCTTCAGGAGCAGCATAAAGGGTGAGGTAATGTAGAACTAATATGCCTTCCCACGAGAAGTCTCTGTACCTCATAGAGATTAATAAAGGAAAGGCTCTTTTAGTATTAGGACATGACCGCTTCTGGCTAATGTGCAAAGGGGAACCAGCTCTGAACAGAAATCCCTGTCAACCTGTACAGTTTCCTGGCTCCAAGTTATGCTTTGAGTCATTTACCACATCTCACAGAGCCAGAAATTACAACAGTGGACAAATAGGGGAAATTTACAATTGTAAAATACTGTCATGGTTATACCAAGATGGACCAGCACTGCTTTTCCCAGGCAGCTGTTAACATGGGCCATCCTATCTGCCTGGCAGAACTATGCTAAGGGAACCAGAGTGCTAAATTCTACTTGAGCAACTTCGTATTTCCTAAGCAAGTTTACATCATCAAACGTCTCATTCCCATTTTCTACCGTATCAGTAAGACCTCTTAGACTAAAACCTTTACAAAGTTTACCTCAGGCATTATTCACTCATTAAGTTATTTACTGGACAAATCTTTTACACACTAGCAGTTATTACGACTTAAAAAAATACAGGTTCATACAATTTATAAGGTTAATACACAAAAGACTAGATGTTCATACAAATATGGCTTAAGGTAGATACAAAGACTAGAAAACAAAGCTTGTCAGGGCTGGGCGCATAGCTCAGTTGCAGAGTGCACCCAGCATTCATTGAGACTCTACATTTGATTCCCAGTGCACTAAAAACACAAATTTTGTTCCTGTGTGAGGTAACGTGTCAGGCCCTGCTCTGGGGTTGGGGGGGCACATCTCAAGCATTATTAAATGAGAATTATGGGAGGCCAGCATTTTGTCTGTCTCCTCCCTGTGTAACCTAATACAAAATCCCAGGGCAAATCTGACAAAGGCCAGGAGTCAGGGTTGGTAGGACCAGGCATTGTAGGTAATTACCTATACAAACATATGTGGGTCATTTGCTGTTGGTGCTTCATACCCAAGATGCTGAAAAGAATCCCTTGCTTACAAGGGAAGACACTCCATAGTACCCATATTCACCTGGCAAGCACAGGCCTCTCAGCTCCTCCACCACCAGGTCCCCACCTGTCACCATTTGCCATGGAGGCAGATAATGCTGCATTGGCTCCAACAAAGCTGGCTTCACAGGTGAGGATGCTTCCAAGTCTGTCTCCTGCTTCCATGGTGGGTTGTCCAACATACTGGGTGTGATGATGAGCACTGGCCAGGTCTCCTATGTGGACAAGTCCTACAGCAAGAGAAGCATCCTGACACTGAGGTACCCATGGAGTTTGATATTGTCACCAATGTGGACGACAGATGATACCACACCTTCTACAATGAGCCAAGTGTGGCCCTGGAGGAGTGCTTGGTGCTGCTTACCAAGGCTCTCTGAACACCATGCTAATAAAAAAAAAAAATGACCCAGATCATATTCAAGACCATCAACACCAAGCCATGCACATAGCCACCAAGGCTGTGCTGTCTGTATGACGGATAGTACCACCCGCATCATGGACTCTGGAGACAGAGCCACCCACACTGTGCCCATCTTTAGGGACTGTTCTCCTCTATACCATCCTATTGGATAAGACCTTACAGACTACTCATGAAGCTTCTGAGCAAGCTTTACCATAGCCAAGTGGAAACTTAATCGTAATGTCAAAGAGCTGTGTCATGCTGCCCCGGGCTTCCAGGAAGATATACCTGCTGCTGTATCCTTCTCCTACCAGAAGAGTTAGGAGCTGCTGCATCAGTCATCACTATTGATAAGGACCAATCCTGCTGCCCCCAGGAGTTCAACTAACTTTCCTTTTTGGCTGTGGAATACTATGGCACCTATGAGCTTAACTTCAGTCCCATCATTATGTGTGATGCCAACATCCTCAGACCTCTATGCTAACAGTGCTGTCTGGTGGGACCAGCACGTACTCCATTGACTATAACAGAATGCAGATCACTGCTCTGGCTCCCAGTACCATGAAGATCAACATCATTGCTCCCTGAGTTCAAGTACTCTTGAGTGGATAGGCAGCTGCACCCTGGCCTCACTGTCCGTCTCCCGGCTGATACAGTTCAGCAGGGAGGAATTCAAGTAATATAGTCCCTCTGTTGTGTACTGCAAATGATCCTAGGTGGACTGTGATGGAGCTGTGCCACACCCTTTCTTGACAAAACATGTGCAGAAAAACAAAACAAAAAACCCAACCAGACATTGTTCTTTTTGTCAATCATAAACATATATATATATATATATATATATATATATATATATATATTTTTTTTTTTTTTTTTTGGTGCTTTTGACTCAGGATTTAAAGACCGGAATGGTGAAGGTGACAGCAGCTGATTGGGGACAAGCCCCCCCCCCCCAGTGTTTTACAATATGAAGAGGACTTTTTCTCTTTTTTCATTTGTTGCTGCTATATGAAGTTCCTTGTCTTCTCCAAAGTTAGCCCCACATCCTAACCCAGAAAGGAGGATAGCCCGTTCATTCAGTGGAATTCACAAAAAAGAGGCAACAGCATTACTTTTGTGTAAATAATGTATTGAAAAAAAAATCATTCACCTAAATTGTTTTTATTTTTGAATGATCAACTACCATGCCTGCCCCTCCCTTCCTGGGAGTGGGCTGTATTGTCAGGCCTTGCCTGTTCACAGACTTGAGACCAGTTTAATAAACACATATACCTTACCAACAACAGAAAAGGAAGACTGGCCTGACCCTTTAGCCTTTCCAAACAGGACCAGAAAGGGGCGGCTATGAAACAATGTGCAGGGAATGTAAGCACATGTGCACGCGCGCACACACACACAAAAGAACAAAAAACAAATAAACAACTAAATGAAAAATGAAATAAAAAACAAGCCTTGAAAAAAAAAATCTCTTTGTATATTATGTCAACCCAAATGATCTAAATTTATTCAAGGGTAAAGCACTGCAATCTAAGTACCTAAATGTTAAATCAATCCCATCTCTTTTCCCCATAAAATACGAGATACAAGATGTTGTATTAATTCCAGTAATTGGATGAAGACACAGTTAAGAAGATTTTGGATTCAGTCATCAGAGTACCAATTTAAATGATTTTTGTAAACATTTTGATAAAGGCCATAGGACACTTGTCACATTGTTCAAATGCCTTGTGGCAGAACACCTGATGAGACCAAACAGGTCACATAAAACCAATAAGACACAGTAGAGATTAAGCCAATATGACTAAATCCAAAGCAGAGCACATGAAGGACCTCATGTATAATACAAACCAGCTTAATAAATAAAGGAGACATAGGTGCCTGGGCTCTGGAGAGTACTTAGCTCCTGGAGGCCTGTTCAGAGCCTTCTCTGAGACTCCACTGCCACTTCCACTTGCGCAAGTCTAATGGTGCGGCCATGAAGTTTGTAGCCATCCTGCCGAACTAATGCCACGGTGCCAGGCTGCACCCCAACACCTGCTGGCATGTGACAGATGAGTTCATGCTCGTGAGGGTCGTATTTGTCACCAATGGGTGTCATTTTCTCTAGGCCATGCTTGGCAAACACACTTTTCAGCTTTGCTTCTAAAAGGGACAGCCCTTGGAAGACTTTTTCCAGAGTAAGCTTGTGGTCCTCAGGTTCGGCTCCTTCTGAAAAGCACCCAGCAGTCTTCTCCAAAATGTCTGCCACCTCCACCAAGTCCTTACAGAAGCTCTGGATTCCTGCAAAGAAACCAGATACCTGAGAACAATGTTGCCTCTAGAGGCAGAATCTGGAGTAGGCCCATAGAGGTGGCTAGTACACTTTGTACTTAGCATTTCTGAAGGGGGATCATTGCCCAGCTCAACCGACAAGTCAGTGTCTTTTCTGCAAAGATGTGTGTCTGAAGACAGACAGCTCTCTCCAGTACTGGGTAGCTGGGAAGAGTTAAAATACACAGGCCAAGTAAGTCTACAGAAAAAGGATTAAAAACAGGCTATCTTAGGTGTGCAAAGGCCATTCTCAAGACGTACGACAGGAATATTTCACTGGGACGGTAGGGGTTGGGGATACACAAAAAAGAAAAGCCAGCACTTAGCACTTGCTAAGGATGCCAAGAGGCACTTGTTTTCGAAGCTGGCTAGACAGGAAGGTAAAGCACACACACAGAGGAGGTGAGTTTCCTTCCTATCGCCTACTAGGAAAGGTTCACAGAAACCTTTCAGGAAATGTGAACTGTTACAAGATGAAAATGAACCCAGCTGCCGAGAGAACCCACTGTTCCTTCTCTTGACTGAGCTAAGGAACGGCCACCATTAGACATCTATGGCACACTGCCCAGCAAGGGCTGCTGGAAGGATTTTCTGTTGTAGGTTTACAGCTGTGCTAAAATGCGCAGCCACCTTGACTCACCACAGGTAACAGAAAAACAGAGAGATCGGAGAAAACCAACCAGACATGGCAGATTAAGGAGAATGAAATTCTCCGTTTATTTTCCCTGGGTTGAGACCCAGTTGAACTTCTTAGGGAAAACAGAGGGAACCTGATTCAAATCGGTCCAACAACAGCAATACAAGCAACAACCTACTGATTTGGAGGCATGCAGATGAGGTCACAAGGAAAGGATAAAGTCGAGTGTCACATGAAGTACTGTGGTATCATCTATTTTAGAGTGGGAGAGGAGGTGGGAGAGAGAAGGGTGGGCAGAAGGCGCTCACAGAGAACAAGCCCAACTGAGAGTGGACCCTGGGTTCTTCAGTGCCGGGATCAAGCCCAACCCCTGGTCTTGTATACGCTGTCTAAGTGCTCTGCCACTAAGCTACACCTTCAGATCTCAGGTACAAGTTTGAAAGTAGCAAGCTTCTGTGCTGACCTGTGTCCTGTCAGAGGAAACCTGGCATCTAATTCAGTGAAACAGTGGAAATTCTGTTAAACAGAAACCCAAGTTCTTGTTGGTACACTGAGGCCCAGTCTGACTGCATTCTTATTATTGTATTAGGATTACTCTGTGTGTAATGTGTACATGTTTGCCTGTATATACACACAGGTAGGAGTCATCACAGGTCAGCACTGGATGTTTTGTTCTAGGGTTAGGTGCTATTTTATCACATAGTAATTTCTTGGGAAAAAAAGGCATCTGTGTGACCAAGAAGACAGACTACTAAGTAAAACCTATGCTTTTAAGGATGTTAGATAGTTGTCATGACATATCCGTTAAAATGTTATACTTTCTGCCAGGTGTGGTAGGTAGCTCACACCTTTAAGTTTAGCACTTGGAAAGCAGAGACAAGAATCTCTGAGTTTGAGGCCAGCTGGGTCTACATAGAGAAACTCCATTTTAAAATACAAAAACAAATAAACAAAAACACTATTCTATGTTCCTTCTCCCTCCAAGCTCATCCCAAACTCTCTAGTTTCCTAAGTATCTCTGGCCATCAGGAGAAAATTCCCTCGGTCAGTGACTTCTATGACATCTTTGTCTGAATACAGTTTGTTCTAAAGTAATAAACTGGCTAGCAGTGAGCTAACAGGAGTTTGTTCCCAGATGTCTTACCACGTCTTGGGTAAACTGCTAATAAACTAGATCTAACTCAAAGCTTGACTTCTGGGGTCCATCCATCTTGCTCATCTAGCAGATGGAACACCAGAAGTTCCCCCACTGCCAACTGTGCTATTTGTACAGACATTTCCACAGCTCAGCAGCCAACACCTGTCTTCTGCCAAAAGCCACAGAGCAAGCATTCTAGGCTTTGTCGGACAAGAGACAAAAGCCAAGAATTTTATATTCTGTAGGTAAAGAAAAAAAAACAAGTTTACATGATTAAAAAAAATAATAATGCAGTTTAAAACTGGCAGCCTTACCATAAACTTGGAGACATACACACAAACACAACTTTCAAGTTTTAGCTTCCTTCAGCCTGTTATAAATCACCAGCTTGCAGAGTACTAACAGCAACAAAGAATTCTTGTCCACAGTAGTGTAGTCTTTCCTCGTGGATACAGAGCAGTGTTGCTTACATTAAGCAAACTTCAGCATTTCTAGTTATGCACTGTTCTTTTGATGCTCCTCTGGATGTCTTAACAATTCACTGGTTCATTAATGACTGAAAAGATTATTTGAATACACACTAGAATGTTGGAAATGTAATAACTGGACATGCTTAGAAAAATAAGGGCCGGCATTATTATAGCAATGGTTAGCATGATACCATTCCCACATGCAGCAGAGAAAGCCCATGGAGATAGTGGTAGGTAGCGGATAAGATTAGTTAGGGTCTCAGTTGTATTTCTACTACATTCAGTTTACAAATGTGCTACAAAGGTACCTGCCCTTCAACTAAATTTATGCTTTTGTGAATCATCTCTCACCAAATATCTTGGCGTCTTCCACACATCTCTGGGTTCGTCTCCTTATGTTTTCAGAATCAGCAACAGCTCTCTGGTATCTCAGCTAAATATCAAAAGAAAAGTCAAAGGATGAGAAATCAGTGGGAAAGAGTGCTCTTATTTTATAAATCTCACCCTGGTATAATAGAGGCAGTGATACAGCTCAGAAGTAGGGCTCTTTCTCAGCATGCACAAGGCCTAGGATTCCGTCTCCAATAAAACTAGTAGCTATTTAAAAACAAACAATTCGAGGCTGGCTGCTCTCCAAATTACCAAAGAAGTGATCTACTTACTTTTCAGTAGCTTGTAAGTAATTCTGACTAGCTTGAATACATCAGTTTTCAAGTTAATTATTGACAACCTTTTTTTCATTGCTTTAACCCCAATGTGACAAAGTAAATTTTAAAAACCTATTACCGGGCTGGAGAGATGGCTCAGAGGTTAAGGGCACTATCTGCTTTCCAGAGGTCCTGAGTTCAATTCCCAGCAACCACATGGTGGCTCACAACCATCTATAATGGGATTTGATACCGTCTTCTGGCCTGCAGGTATACATGAAGACATGGTACTCACTCATACAATAAATAAATAAATCTTAAAAAAATAAAATAAAAACCTATTACCTATTTCAAGGCAGTTACTTAGCCTGTGTAGTCCTCTTCTCTCTTATAATTCCTTGTTTCTTTAATTCCCATAAGACATGCTTCCTAGCACCTTGCTGCCTTGGGCTTTGCTCTGCTTTGTAATTATTCTGCTCTACCTATCTCTTCTCAACATGCTCAATCACAGCTGTGTCCAGTAGGCCAGGTGTTCTCTGACCAGCACAGTACAAAGACCTCACACACCCAACCAATATTTACTCTATCACCTGACAGGCATTACATCACCTTTACCCTGCCAAGCCACCAGCTATCTAAATGCTGTGATACAAGAGGGAACCAAAGGAGATACCATCCTGAGCCATGTGGCATTTTAAAAACCACAGATTTTATCTATTTATTTATTTATTTATTTATTTATTTATTTATTTATTTATTTATTTATTTTTGCCTAATAGGCCCAACAAGACAGCAGTGCAGGAAGAGGGTTAAAGAGCCATTTTAGGAAAATTCATTAAAAAAAAAAAAAAGTACACACAAAAAAACCCCCTTCATGTGAGCATTTAAATCAAAGAGACATAAAAAACAAATAATATAAAATTTACTACTCACTGTTAAATCCTGGACTTCTTTTTCCAGTTTAACAGCTTTTAGCCTTAAGGCCTGTTCAGCAAGGGAGGGACCAAGTCCATCAGGAGGGTCCTCAGAACTGCAGTCTTCCCCAGCAGTTCTTTGGGTGGCAGTGCTGAATGGGTGTAGCCATCCCCTAAGAGGGTGGGGTGGGGCAGTGGCACACAGTGAAAAAGTGCCACCACACAAATGCAAAACCACAACAGTTAGAGCCCCAAAGCACCCCACATGAAAACTCTCCATAGTTTTCAGTCTTGGTGACAAGTGATGAAGTCCTTCCTAAGCACCTTTCTGCTTCATCCACCTCAGCTTTTCAGATTTTCATCATCCAATACCCAAAACACAACTACTAGATTTTTAAAGTGCTCTTAAAAGTAATGGCTTTAGGGTGAGAAAAAGCTCAGATGTTAAGAACACTGGCTGCTCTTCCAGAAGACCTGGATTCAACTCTGAGCCTCCATAGAGCAGTTCTCAACCACCGGTAACTCAAGTTCTAGGGGATCCAATGCCTTCTAGCTTCCGTGGCAGCACGCACGCAGGTGGTACACAGTCATAATGCAGGCAAAAACTCCCACACCATTAAAGCTTTACTGATATGTAGTTGTCATGCCATACAATTTACCATTTAAAGTGTACAATGCAAACATTTTTACCATGTGTAGAGCCAACCAAATTCTGAGATCACAATTTCAGAACATTTTTGTCATCATAAAAAGAAGGCTTTTACTTATGTCACTTACCATTTCCTCTTAAATTATTTGCCCCAGATAAGTCTGACAGTATTTTGTTTTCTACAGACATGCCTTTTACGGATGCTTAGTGTTGACAAAATCATAACAGATGGTCATTCAAAAGCAGTTCTTCACTTAGAATGTGTTTAAATCATGTTTTAACAAGTTTTTTAATTAAAAAAATAGGAATAAAATGAATTTACTGACAAGTATGAAATATTAGGTTACACAGAAGTAAGAAAACAGAGTAAGAAACTTGCCCCTGCTCTGAAACACAGGAGCTTGGCTTCTGCTTCTACACCCCCAGACCTCAAAAGGGTCACATTTGTTCTCTGAGAAGTAACCACCATCAACATCGGATTACACAGCACGTGCTGTTTGCTAAAGATAAACCTGTCTTAACTAGGAACCTGCAAATTTCAGCTCTGGAAAATTGCTCCTTTGGGGCAAGGATAAAAAGACCCCCTAAAAATGGAGATTAGGACAATGTCTAACTCTAATAAAGTATGAAATATTTCAGATCAGGGCTGGACCTCTTTAAACAATAGCTAGAGTCTACAAATGCATAAGAATTAAAGAAGGTTTTCCTTATATCTGAGTGCTGAGAATTTCTCACTGGGGAAGGGTGAGGCAGCCCCTTACCTGCATTTTCCAGTAATTGGTTACTTTTATTGCTAAGGAATAGTTCATTGAGCAGCTATGGCACACTTGTTTATCCATTTATCAACTGATAGACACTTGGGCTTCTTCTTTTCTGCCAGAATGAATATGCTAATACAAAATAAATGGTATTATAATCTGTCATGTCCAGCCTTGCTCTAGGAATGAGCCTGACTGGAGCAGTGAGCGAAAGCTGACAGATTGGAGCAGTGAGGGAAAGCTGACAGACAGAAAGCTGGGATGAGGTGGTCCTGGCTCTCTGCAGGAGAAACCACAGCACCCTGAAAACTCAGCATGCTTATTATATAGAGTTGCTCAACATCTAGGGAGGTGAGGTTATTACATACAGATAAGGCAAGAGGCAGGGCTTATGGTATACAGCAAGATCAAGGGGACAGGGTTAGTTAATCTCAGTAGAAGTAGTCTCTGTAGGGGAGCAGGCATTAGGTTATAAACACCCAGGAGAAGCTATGGTGGACATTTTTCTGCACACACTGTCAACACTCACACTTAATCAAAGACTTTGTCATGTCTCTGAACCTCACCCCAGGGGGAAGGGCTCTGCCATTCCTCCATGGGTCTGAGGCTCTGGGGAATTTGACATGGCCAGCTCATGTTATCACACACATTCACTCAGGGCTTTCTCTGTTCCCTCCATCTCTCCCTTCCTTATTTCTTAGATGTTCAGGATCAATGTTTACTCTTAGTGCAGTGGCAGTTAACTGCAATACCCAACACACCAGGCAGACATAGCATTAAAGCTGCCATTATGTTTCCTTTTGGCTACTTGCCTCTCCCATACTAGTGCTCCCCCACTCTGTCACTCTGGGGCTCCCTTCTTGCCCTCAGGTGCTACAGAGCCACTCTGTGGGATCCAGCCTCTTTATACCTGGAGAGAGGCTCTTCATTGGATCCATAGGCCTTTACAGGACTTGAAGGGACCGATAGGGACCTTCAGGAAAGGGATCTTCAAGCATACCCTCACTCTACATTTGCACAGGCCAAACCATTTTCTTGTCATGACATCTTTCCATAGCACCTTAGGTTTTACTCCTCTGTCCTTTGGTGGCCAGTGTCATTGTATGTAGTGAGGTCATCTACTATAAAATTTTTAAAAAATTAATGTAAACAAGGCCTTGTTTAGATATGATCAGTAAGGGCAGAGCTCCCCTTTTAGTGTTTCTAACTGTTGTTTGAGCCAACTGTGGGATCTTTCTACAACAGCCTGTCTCTGAGGGCTGGAAGGAATGCTTGCGTTGTGAGCCATTTTATATTGGGTACAAGTTTTTAATGAAGAAGATATATAAGCAGGAATCATTTTCCATCTAAAGGTGCTATGGATAGCTCCATTCCCTACAGTAAGTCCCACTTTACTGATAAAAACAAAACAAAACAAAATAAAACAAACCAAAACAAACAAACAAACAAACAAACAAACCTCAAGATGAGAGGCTTGAGGTTTAATGACTTGTTCTAGACGGTAAATTTAAGCTGGACAAAGTGGCATGTGACTCCTAGTACCTGCAATCTCGGTTCTGGGAGGCCGATAAGGGCAGAACAGAACACCGCCCCCAACCAAAAACAAAAGGTGTTCTGTTGAGCCAGGATATTTAGCACCAAGAAGCCACACAAAGTTACACTGTTCTGATTTAACTCTTTATCTTACAGAAATGGAGAATGAGTAAACAAATTCAGTTAGGCTTAGCTAAGACATCGTGACTGCTGTACAGCCTTCAGGGAGGGAAGAAGATCTGTGAAAGAGAAATATTACTGGTACAAGAACTAAAGAGCTCACTAAAATAGAAGCTTGTTTTAGTCAATTAGTTTTTGTTCAGTGAATTATTCAGTCTACAGTTTTGCACAGCTAATGAAAGGTTAAGTCCCAATAATAGGACATGAAGCCCTTAACTAACAAAGCATTTGAAGTTGTCTTTCAGGAATTGCTTACAGGATCCATTCGAGGCAGTTTCAAACAGGCCTTTTAAGAATGGGCATTCCCACAATCCAGTTTGCCTTGCCAATGACATTTGATATCACATGCTCAAAACCCTAAGCACAAAACACAATCACCCCCTAAAAAGAAACACATGACTTGTGAAGAGCATGATGACATATACACTGGCACAAAAGAACCTAGATCTTTCTCATTCTCCCCACCTAAATGAAAGATAACCCTGTACATTCCCCTAATCGGCCAGGAAAGAGGTAAACTGCCAGCAGACCGTGCAATAAAACAGTGTGTGTGTACCTGTTCTTGGCTTGGTCTTGACAGCAGACCTTGCAATAAAACAGCGTGTGTGTACCTGTTCTTGGCTTGTATGGGCATAAGGAAGTGAATATTTGTCATTTAGTTCACTTTACAAAGAAATGAAGACTAGTTTAGAGCAGATCTTGGGACTGTGGCAGCTCTGACCTCTAGTTTAAAGAAGTTTTCATTACCCCATCCTGGATCCCGGTAATCATTGCAAGTGAAAAAAGACTAGGTCAATGACTCAGTGTGTCCAAGAGCTCTTTAAAGCAAGCAGCTCACTACTTACATGGACAGCGATATATCGGACAGTGGTCACTGAGATGGCAGAAATCTGAACAAAGGCTTTAGGAGAAGAGGGTAAAAGTTTGCTTTAAGGACTGAACACTCTGGGCAGAGTGAAGAGCTAGCTTAAAGACACAGGGGAGAGAACCATCATCTCCCAGAAATTTCAGGCTCGTCTTGAATTTTATTATGGTTTGATATCCAATTCTACATCGTTCTAAATTTGGTTCAGGAAATACAGTTATCATAGATATATCTAGGCCAATTACACATGGTCAAAGATCTTCTCTTTCTAGAAAACCACATTGATCCTGATAAACAGAAAGCTGGTCAAAACCGGGCCAATTTAAAGAGAAAAGGTCAATGCTCTGAATAGTTACTACTTTAGAAGAAACTATTCTTTGACGATTTCCTTACCTCACCCAACAAACTGCCAAAGGTTTGAACAAACCACCCCGCCCTAAGCATTAAATACAACGCCTCACAGCTCTGATAGGGTGGATGTAAGGTCAGGTGCATTAAGATTAAAAAAAAAAAAAAAAAAAAAGTGACAAAATGGCCTTGCAAATTTCCTGGATTTTCCCCACGGCTAATTTACAAGCCGGAGTTCTTTAACTCATAGACAGACCTTTTTTAAATTCTCGGGATATTCCTGAGAATGAACCGTCTCCAACTAACACAAAAACACCTGTTTGAGAACCGCAGCTGGTCTCTTGACAGGGTAACTCAGTTTGGAAAAGTCAGTAAATTTTCCTAAATTCCAGCCTCCTAAATTATTAAAGAAGAGATAATAAAAAGAACAAATAGTTTTGCAGTCCAGTGACGGCAACTGTAATTTCAAAGTATCTCTAAGACGAATGGGAAGGCCATCAGGAGAAACGAGGTCCAACGCCCTCCTTTTACACTCAGGTAGAGCGACGATCCTGGGAAGGTTTAGAGACTGACTGCCCTAAGACCACATGGAGTCTGGCTAAGAACCGTAATTATATCCATCCCTGCGAGAAGCAGGTGAGCAGGCGGTGGGAGAGTTCTTCTCCGACTCATGCTTGGGGTCATGCTTGGGGTTCTACATCCCAGGGCAGGGCCTCGGGTCCACTTATCTTCCTTGACCGGGAAAAGCGCGCCTATGGGCCTGAGCCACTCTTGCAAGTGATGCGGCGTGGATGCCGGGTCATGGGACCTGAGGCCGGTCCTCGCCGACTCCGGGCTAGCCCTCGCCTTCCTCCCCACACTTGCCCATCGCGGCGCCCACGCCACTGCTTGCCCGGACTCGCCGCCCCTCTTACCTGCTCTCTGACACAGCCCCCGAGGCCAGGAGGCGCTGCAGCCTCTGCACCGCCCACAGAGACCGCGCCGCCATGTTTCAGATCAGAGCGCCGACACTGCGCACGCGCACTGGAGCCAAGTGGAGAAAGCCACGCCCCTCCGGAGTAGGCACGGAACTTCCGGTTTCCTGTGCGCCACCCTACTCTTCCGGGCTTGGCGCCACACTCCTTCCTCGCTGGGTTGCTCTAGTCCTGTGGACGCTTGTCCCAAGAGTCTCAAAGAAGGTGCGAGGTTCACGGTGAGTGTAGTGGTTCTCACGTTATTCTCGAGAAGCGAAGATGACGTTGCAAGCGCTAAACGTAAAAAATGTGACCGGTGCTTGAACGTAAGGGGCACGGCCCTGGCTGCCAAGCCTCAACAACGTGAATTGGATCCCGGAACCCACTTGGAGAGAACCGACTTCCTCACCTTGTCCTCTTGACTTCATTACGGCCTCAGTCATGTACGCGCCTAAATAAATACACGCCCAAACAAAACTGCAAGGGGAAGACTAGAATAGAAGCCGAAACACTGGTAGATGTAAAGGGGAGAAGAGTGGTTCTGGTAGCCTTTGTAAAAAGAGCCAGTGAAGAGGGAGAGTATAGGAAGGAAAAAATTCAAATACGGGGTAGAGGTATGGTAAAAGATTGGAGAATTGGGTGAACCGGTCATACTGCACCCTGCTTGCACCTTTCACAGCCACTCCCACGATTTTTCCGTGGATGACTTGCAGGATTATATTTTGTTGTCCAATTATGACTGCAGTAACCTCAGGCCTTTAACCGTAGCCACTCCTGGCTAAGGCAAGAGGATCACAGTATCGAGTCCAGCCTGAGTAACTCAGTGAGGCAGTCTCAATGACAGCTGGAGATACAGCTCAGTGGTCCAGTGCTTGTCTAGCACATGCCGGACTTTTTCCTCGGGACTGGAAAAAGGTCGCTTTGCTGCTCAGAGAAAATTGAAGGCTGTAAAAAGAGGCAGGGAAGACAAACTGTTGGAAGAGTCCAGGCAGGAGAGGATGGAATGTTTTTATTCTGGTTCTTGATAGAGAGCCTTACGATGCAGCCCTGAACTTGGGGCTCCACTCTTCAATGCTGGGATAGCAGTGGCAACTCTTCAATGCTGGGATAGCAGTGGCAGGCCATCTCACCCCCAACCACCTTAGATAATGTAGTTACAGAGAAACCTAACTACCTGACTCAAGTCTCTGTGTTTACCTCCTATTTTCTTAGTGTTTTGTCTTGCTTCTTTTCTGCAATTTAGAATTTTAGTTTTGTGGTGTATTTTGATCACTAAATTTTCTTTCGTGCCCAATAAATGCTTGTTAAATGAATTCATTAATTCGCTAAATGAATTGATGAAGTTGGGTAATGTCAGTGAAGATGAAGGCAAATCTGATTTTTTTTGACATGTTTATATGTATATGGGTGCACGCATGAATGCATGTCGTCACAGGACCGTTTGTAATAGTCAGTTTTGTCTTTAAACAATGTGGGCCCTGAATTAAGGTCACCAGTCTTGGTGGCCAGCACCTTTTACTTGCTGAGCCATCTTGATAGCTCAAGTTGTAGATATGTTTTATGGCTTAGCTGGATGTGGTATTGCATGACTTTAATCCCAGCACTTGAGAGGCAGAGGCAGATAGATCTCTGTCACTTTGAGGCTAGCCAGGTCTACACATCAGATTCTAGGCCAGCCAGAGGTACACGGGACCCTTTTTTTTTTTTTTTTTTTTTTTGGTTTTGTTTTTTTTGAGAGAGGGTTTCCCCGTTTAATCTGGGCTGTTCTAAAACTCCCTCTGTAGACCAGGCTGGCCTCAAACTCAGAGATCTGCCTCCCTGTGCCTTCCTATTGCTGGTATTAATGTGCCTGTTCAAAAAAAAAAAAATTAGGGGATGTAGATGAAAGGCTGTTTGAGTGTGAAAATGAACTAGTGTTTGGAGTTTCCAGCTTAGTTACTGAGTAGACCCTAAGGTCAACATGAGATTAGTTTTTAAAAAAGGAATGGGACATGTTCCTCAGCACTCTGAATCCTCACCAAAATACAGCTTACTTGTGGCAATTTGGTCAGACTTTGTCCTCTGCCTGTTCATGAGCCCCAAGACAGAGACAGTCTTTTGTGGCTTTGATCTCTTCTAAGGTCCAGCTCTGACGCGGCCAACACACCATCATCCTCACGTGTGCTCTATGAGATGCAGTGTGGGCGGGGGTTATAAACTCTTCTTCCAGATAAGAGACTTGAGGCTTTCAGCAGTAGGCAAGCCTGTGTAAGGTTCTCCAGCGAAGCTGAGTGATAGTACGGATCTAACAGTTCAGTGTTGGGAAGGC
The DNA here is from genome assembly GCF_907164565.1 of Psammomys obesus. Classification (NCBI taxonomy): domain Eukaryota; kingdom Metazoa; phylum Chordata; class Mammalia; order Rodentia; family Muridae; genus Psammomys; species Psammomys obesus. Next base: position 22,703,837 of record NW_026596040.1, read on the forward strand.
TGGAACCTAAGTCCCTCTCAGAGTTGTGGCCTGTAGCTTGAAAAAACACAACCAAAGAAAGCATTTTAGCAAGTGAGCAAAGGAGCTGGTGTTTGCTTTGGTGGTTGTGCTTACAGTTCTTTTAGCCGAACAGCTTACAGCAAGCACCTACATACATGCATCCGTTTGTATACAAGTACATATATATGTGCATGTGTGGGTTTTGAGATGGTCTGTGTAGTTCTGGTTGGCCTAAAACTGGCTAACCTTGAATTTGACTTTTATTCATGTATTTATTAGGTACAAGTATGCTTCTGAATGGAGATCCACAGAAGAAATGGAAATGTGGAGTTAGGAATTAAGGGTTCTAGAATCACACCGAACTACAAACAAACAAACAAACAAATAAATAAATGAATGAATGAATAAATGAATGAATGAATGAATGAATAAATGTTCTTTTGACTGATCTCACAGAATCTTAGTGTAAAGTACTGGCATAATGCTTAGAAAGGCAATAAATACAGGGCTAGCTACTATTAAAAAATTTTTTTAAACATTTATTTAGAGTGTGTGCGCACATGCACAGTGTTTAGGTACAGGTGGGCAAGAGTGCCAAAAAGTGGAGGGCAGAGGCTATTTATGGGAATTAGTTCTCTCCTTCCTTTCAGCATGTGGGTTCTGAGGATCAAACTCAGGTCCTCAGACTTGGCAGCAAGCTCCTTTACACCCTCTGAGTCATCTTGCTTGATTCTGGATACACTATTTAAAAGACAAGAGAAAAATGCTGGACCTCTTCTTCAAAAATGGCTAAGGAGAAACATTTTCTAGAAGGTGGGCACTAGATGTGCTCTGAAAATGGGCTTGAGGAGACAAAGGCTTAGTGCTTGGCAGGTGGTATGTCCTCATGATGATTACTGATGCAGGACCCTTCTTTGAGTTTAAGATCTACTTGTGGGAAAGGCATTTAACCCTAAAATAACTGCCCAAGAAAGGATGTAATGGATACTTAAGACACAGTGGTGGGCACCATTGCAGAATATACATCTTTTTAAAAAGCACTGGCAACCCAAATGTGGGCTCTTTGTCACTGAAGACACAGGTGGAATTTGGAATGAAAACCTTCCCTTTGGAGTAGATGCCTTTTGATACCTGTTACTATTTAAATCATTTTTTTTCTTTTAAAGAAAGAACAAAGGATCAGACATTTCTCATCTTATTGATATTAAAGTCTACCCGTGACTTGGTATTTTCAACTTGAAACAACATAGAAGACGCTCCCCATTAATTATCTCATTAAATACCCACCAGGAGTCTTGGGAAGAGTATACAATCACTTAGCCTGTTCTCACAATGAGAACCAGAGGGGTTGAACTACTTTGCTGAGATGATCCTTCAGTTAGCAGCAGACAGCCCTACCTGGGACCCAGGGCAGTGAGCCCTAATGTACATGTCCTACCAGTGAGGTGACCTACCAGGGAGGTGACTGGTGGGGTGATTTTCCTGCTGTGGTCTCCAGCTACTTCAAAGGCTGGTAAGGTTTCGGTAAGGCTGAAGTATGGTAAGCCTTAGGTGGGCAACATTTCAAGGCTGGCAAACCATCCACTGCTTATTCTGAGACACACAGTGCCAGCTATGCTCTGACCTCTAAGAGCTGAACAGTTTCATCTTTATTGGAGATGAATACATTAAAAAAACAGACCCAAAAGCCCAGTGTTGAGACAGTTATGAGTGGCATAGAAAGAGGGTGCCTAGGATGTAAGGTTTAGAAAAATCAAGTGTTTGGAAAAGGCTTAGCACCCCTGGGGCACCATCCTGTTGGCTTTCCTTAATATTCTCACTTTGCAGCAGATAAGGAAACAGGTTTGTGGGCCTTCTAGTACAAGATGAAGACTCCTTGGGCTAAAGACTTAGTCTCCAACCACAGTCTCGGGAGCCTCAAAGTCACATTAAATAGGCAAGGACTTGACTGACAGCAAATGACTCCACCCTCTAGTGCATGCAACAGTGTGTTGGCATGAGAACTCCATACTTTTGCCACTGTGAGTTTAAAATGTGCCAGCGGATCAACTGTCTTTACCCTCTGAATTCTCAGATATTCTGATTTTAGAATATTTAAACCTGGAAGGTTCTAGTGGCTTTAGTCTGCCTGGCTCTAAGACAGATGAAGAACGACTGTGGAATTTTTATGTTCTCAATAGCTTTTGCTCATTGTTGTGCAGGCAAGGATATATTAATTGTCCAGCCCATTATTCATGCCCTGAGATTGTCTGTAATGCCCAGTAGGAATGCTTGCCTGAGGGTGATCAGGTGACAGTGTTTTCTTTCATCAGACACTAGCAGGGCTTCAACACTGTCTTCCTTTGCCTTAAGGACTGAGACTGGGATTGGGATGCCAGGAAAGGATGGAATGACTTATGCGCTTTCATTGCTTCAGAAGGCAAAGATACTAACATAATCTTTACAACTCTGCACACTTCTATCTCCTGCTACTCCCACCTCCACACTTTGAAAAGCCTGAAGGATGCCTCCACTTTTCCCTTCCCACAAGCCCTAAAATCATGCAGTCAAGCTGGTCTTTTGGGTGCCCCAGTCTTTTCTTGATGTCTCTGTGAAGAAAGCATTTCCTTCTTAGATGGACAAGCTGATATTCCTTCAGGATGGGATTCTCACCCTTTCTAGGTCTTCTTCATTTCCCATTCCTAAAGCACAGAAAGATGAGAAAAATCAGTTTGTTGAATGTTCTAGTGGGAGTGTAGATAGGAATACTCACTCATTGCACTCTTGTGTGAATAGCTCCCTGGGGCCCTAATCCTCGGTCTCTCTGTAGCTTTAAGTCCCTTTCTCTATTCTCAGCAAAGTGGTCAAGATAGGTTTTTGTTGTGTTGTGGTGATGACAAGGTTTCACTGTGTAGATCAGGCTGGCCTCAAACTTACGGTGATCCTCCTGCCTCAGCCTCTACAGTACTGGGATTACATACCTAGCCAGGATATTTTTTAAGTGTTTTACTGATTTATTTTATGTGTTTGAGTGTTTTGCTTGCATGTCTGTCTGTGCGCCATGTGTGTGCCTTCTGATGGAGGTCAGAAGAGATGACATCAGATGCCTTGGTAATGGAGTTACACATGATTGTAAGTAGCCATGTAGGTGCTGGGAACTGAACCCAAGTCCTCTGCAAAGACAACTGTTCTTAACCACTGAGCCATCTTTCCAAATCCCAGAATGGCCTTTGAAAAATGCACTTGGTATTAAAAAAAAATTGCTCAAGCTGGGCAGTGGTGGCACATGCCTTTAATCCCAGCACCTGGGAGGCAAAGGCAGGCATATCTTGAGTTTGAGGCCAGCCTGGTCTACAGAGCAAGTTCGAGGACAGCCAGGACTTCATAGAGAAGCCTGTCTTGAAAAAAAAAAAAAAAAACATCAAAAAAAAAAACAACCCCAAAAGTCTGCTCAAATCTTCCCAGTATATTAAACCCATAGTTCCTCCACTGGCCTGAGGTCTATACATGAGGAACTGGCTGTAGTCTAGTGACACAGTCTGTCTCACCTGCTTTCATACAGCCTGTCAACTAAGAGTTTTTGTCACATTTCCAAGGTCTGGGAAAAATAACAGAAGAATAACAGTATTTTGTGACAAGTGATACAGAATTGAAATTTCAGTGCCCATAAGTAAAGCTTTACTGGGAGACAGTAATACTCTTCATGTGTTAGTTATCGGCTGGGGCTGCTTTGTAGACGTGAAACAAACTATATAGCCTACAAAATCTAAAATATTTCCTGTGAGGGTCTTTTCCCCTCACAGGAAAGGTTTGTTAGCTCCTGGGCCTAGCTGCTGTGGCCTGGCCATTCCTTCTTGGGTCTCACTCTTAGTACATATGCTCACCCTTCTGCCTGATTGTCCACGAACAAGCAACTTGTCACATGCTTTTCTCTTTCTGGATTACCCTTCCCTCCAACCCCATCTGACTCCCTCACACTCTGCTTGTCTATGACCCACTGCAAAGGCATTTGCTATCAATGATTAAAATGACCACCCCAACCACTTGTCACATTTCCTCCTCTTCCCCTGCTTAATTTTACTTCAAAGTACTTACTATGGCCTGGCTTCATAGTCTTCATTTCTGTATGCATGTGAGGTATTATCTTCCCAAATCCACCAGGGAAAGAAAGACTTGTTTGGGCTCCTTGCTATGTACCGTTTGTTTTGTTTTTTATTTTTTGAGACAAGATTTCTCTGTGTTGTTCTAGCTGTCCTAGAACTCTGTAGACCAGGCTGGCCTTGAGATCCACCTGCCTCTGCCTCCCAAGTGCTGAGATTAAAGCACAGGCGCTCACCACCATGCCCAGATGTAGATTTTCATCTTAAAGAAGAGAAAATCCATTGGACTCCATACCTTTTGGTTGAGATTAAACTACCCAAGAAGATGTCAGTATTAGTTTCCCATGAGGCTTACTGGGCACTCTGGCTGAGCTTAATATCTTCTTCTTATTATTTTTAGAGATAGGGTCTTACTACATAGTGTTAGCTCTATTAAAAGAAGAATGAGACTGGTCAACCGATCTTCTATGCAAGAGGTTTATTAGGTGGATATGGAGGGAGTGGGGGAACAGGCCATGATGGGGAGAGAGAAAGAAAGGGAAAGGGGGTGCTGAGAGAGAGAGAGAGCGCGCGCGCGAGAGAGAGAGAAATGAGAGAGTAAGAGTTAGAGGAGGAGAGTAAGAGAGTGACCACGTGTCGGGGTTGTCCCTTTAAGGGGCAAGGTAATGCCTTCCAGGTGTGGCTACCTGGGCAGCGACACATGATGACATCATAAGTTGCTGGGTAACCCAGCAGCAGGTTGTGTTCCAAAATACTAACACATAGTCCACGCTGGTCTAGAAATTGTGATTCCCCCTGTCAGATGCTAGGATTGCAGGCATGTGATATGCCCAGTGCTGAACATTTGTTTTTCAGTTCCACACCATCTTACCTGTATCAGTTTACCAGAAAATCCTGAAATAGGCATATTTTCTAGGTGTTTTGGCACAAACTGACTTGGTGTCAAAATCTGATGTAAAGTGTTTTCTGCTCTATGGTGTGTGTTCTTATAACCTACTATAGAGTGATTTGTGTCTTGAGAAATGTGTTGGAATACATAATGCCTTTCTAAAGCCCCAAATGTTCTTAACAGCTGTCTCCAAGAATTACAGAGGAAAGGTTGAGGACCAGCTTCATAAAGTGAGCCCTGAGCCTGTCTGCCCTTGTGTTGGTTCCTTGCTTAGCCTTGGGCCAGCTCCACTACCCGACCATGTCTCCTTACTACCTCGAAATGCTGACAGAAACCAGATGACAGCGTGATAGAGCCATGTCAGTGAGGACTCTGGCTTTACTGTATGGCTATCTAGCAGTTCCCTGTCTTTCTCCCTAGGCAGTGTTCTGGGATAGGTTCTGTATAAAGAGATCCAGAGGTGTGACTTGCCATTAACTCAGATCTTGGTTTACCTTGGCCTTCTGTAGCACCCTTCCTTGGTTGGAGGTTACAATGGATGGACTCCTCTTTCTCAGCTCAGAAACACAGTTGACAGGGAGAGATTGCTCTGGGACATTGCTTTGGGGTTTATTTGTAGTTTCCTGCTAATGGCAAACAAAGTAAAACCGTTAAGTAGGTGAGATACAGTGCTGGCTATTTGAATCCAACCTACCCTTAGAAAGATGAGTGAACTTTAAATTAGAAAGCACTAGACAAACATGCCAGCTGAACAGGGCAGGGGGTGGGGTTGGCCAGAATATGCTGAGGCCTTTGGAGTAAAGAGAGTGACAGGCAAAAATCACAGAACCCTCTCCATGCAGCAGGCAGGCCTTTTATGAGTGGGTTTTCCCACAAGCCTGTGATGTAGGTACTCTTACTTAATCACCCCATTTTATAGATGAAATCAGGAAGATCAAGTTTCTGTGCATGGTCACAAAGTTTCTTAGTATGAGAGATGAGACTCAAATCCTGTAGCTGCAGTTTCTTTTGGGTGGTGCTGCTAGGGATTAAACACAGAGCTTCACACATATGTGCTTAAAATAACTTCTCTCTGGTATTCTGTCTTATTTTCAATTCTATCCTCACTGTTAAATCTTCCAGCTAATTGCTTAATATTCAGCTGCATAAGTGTTTGTGCTGTCTACTTTCTTCTTTTTGGTTTTTCAAGACAGGTTTCTTTGTGTATCCTTGGCTGTCCTACACTCACTTTGCAGACCAGGCTGGCCTCGACCTCACAGAGATCTGCCTGCCTCTGCCTCCCTAAGTGCTGGGATTACGGGTGTGCACCACTGTGCCTGTGCTGTCTACTTTTATGTTAACTTTACACAAGCTTCTGAGCAGAGGGAGCCTCAGGTGAGAAAATGCCTCCATAAGATCCAGCTGTAAGGTATTTTCTTAACTAGTGGTTGACGTGCGACCCACCCACTGCAGTTGGGCTGGTGGCCCTGGTTCTATAAGAAAGCAGGCTGAGCAAGCCAGAGGGAAACTAGTAAACCTCGTGGCCTCTGCATCAGCTCCTGCCTCCAGGTTCCTGTCCTGTCTGAGTTCCTGTCCTGGCTTCCTTCTAGGATGGATTTTGATGTGGAAGTATAAGCCAAATACAAACCCTTTCCTTTCCAACTTGCTTTTTGGTAATGATGTTTCATTATAGCAATAGTACTCTACCAAAGGCAGTGTGAAATCCTAACAGCTAACTCTGCAAGAATTTAAAAAAGAATTAATTTTTCTATCTCCAAAGGATATCAAAAGGACTCAAGGAAAACATTGAGTGTGCAGCTGAGCAGCAGCAGCTGGGATGAAGGAATGGGTTCTTGCCGTTTCCCTAGCCCTCTATGAATTAGGCTCCATCTGTAAAACGAGGCTAGCAGTACCCCGAAAGAGAGGAAGTGTTGGGTGGCTTCAGATCATAGGCTGTGGTCTGCCCATATAGAGTGGCTTGAAACACAGTTCCCAATGACAACTGATACTTATCAGACAAGTCAGTGTTGTGTGAGAGCAGGGAAGGCATTTAATTAATCAGAAACCCAACACTTTGCTATACTCCAATCATCCTGACTCTGCATGAGGCTAAGGATATGATAAACACTGTCTAACTCTTGTGGGTTGTTTTTGGTGCCAATGGTCTCATGCCTCATACATGCCAGGCATGGGCTTTATTGCACTATAACCCTATTCTATCCCTCAATTAAAAAAAAAAAGATTTATTTATTTTTTATACAGTATTCTGCTTGCATGTGTGCCTGCAGGCCAGAAGAGGGCACCAGATCTCATTATAGATGGTTATGAGCCACCATGTGGTTGCTGGGAATTGAACTCAGGACATTTGGGGGAAAAGCCAGTGCTCTTAACCCCTAAGTCATCTCTCCAGACGACCCCTCACTTTTTAATAAACACATTAAATTACTTGCGGCAGGAGACACATTCTATGAATAAGGACACACACATGTATGTTCTCTTTCTATTCCTCTCTCTGTTTGTCTCTCTCTCTAGTGGTTCAGTGCTATGCAGATGAAGAATGGATATGACCATTGGCAGTTTATAGCAGTGCATCCTAATGGGGAATCCTGGGACAGCTGGCGTTTTCTGGAGACACTTCTGTCATAGCGAAGTGAGAATAAACATGGTGGGGTATGCACGGTGTGAGGAGCTCGGAAGTGGCTGCCCCACGGAGACGACACTGGACTCACCTGGCTCTTACTCTTGCTGCTCACAGACAGGCCCAGGGCCGGGCCCCCTGCCAGGGACTGTTGCAAGCGCTCCTTCACAGCCACCAGCTTCAGCTCCAGGTCGATCCTCTGTTCTTCCTTCGCACGACACTGTGCTTCCACAGTGGCCACAGCCTCCTCCAAAGCCTTCATCTTTGCTCCTGAGTCCAGAGACACTGATGAGAAAGTGAGCGGGGGCCTCATGCCCTCTCTGTCTTTTCTGGAGGGCCTTTCTAGCACTACAGCTTCAGTTAGAAGATGGACTTTGAAGTGGGTTGCCAGCCACACTCTGTGGTGTAGCCTTTATCTGCTCGGCCTCCACCTTCGGGAAACAGCACCCTACTATTTCACTGCAGAACCATCGCCACCCTCTCATTCCCTATGTGTTCCTTGAGTGGGTTGGTCCCATGGAACTCGGGCCTGGCCCATAATCACCTCCCATCTTCCATTTACAGTGATGGTTTAGAGCTGGTTCAAATGGAGCGGATGTTGAGATTTTTGGTGGTGGCCACTGGAGTTTCCAGAAGGACTGGGTGAAGGCTTGCACTGTGCGGCCACTATATCACCACAAAGGGGAAATGAATGAAATCATTTGTTTCCCCGCACTTCACCTCACATACCTGAGCGCTCAGTTTTCAGATTGCATTTTTGTTTCTATGCCAGTGTGATTTTGGTTTCTGTGACTTCTGAACTAGAGTCATGATACAGAGCTTTCCACAGAACAGGTTTTTCAGGAGGACCTTGCTGCTTATTTAGTTTAAGCCGAAAAAGTTTCATTACTATTTCTGCCATGTGAAGAAACTCCATTTCTGTGTGTGTACACTGAATTTAAGGGCTTGCACTCAAGGAAGAGATCTGCCATAGAGCTATATCTACAGCTTCCCATTAAAAAAAATCTTAAAAAACAAAACAAAACCCAGGGTCTCATGTAGCCGGGGCTTGCCTCAGACTATACAGTAGAAAATGACCTCAAATTCTGATCATCCTGCCTCCAGAGCTTCAGGATTATGGTATGTGCTGCCATACCTGGTCTACCTGGGGCTTTGTGAATGCCAGAAAGCATTACACCAAAAGCCACAGCTCTAGCTCAGTCCAGGTCTCCCCAACCTTTAACTTACATTAGGTTTTACAGTAATGTTAAATGTGTCCATTCATTGTTTTAGTAGTTGTTTACTGAACTCTTTCTAGCACTGTCCTAGACCTTTGATATGGATCATCAAAGAAAACAGGCAAGGCTCTTTGCTTTTATGGATCTTATTATCTATATGTATGTGACAAACATAAGTAAGAGTAATGAATATAATAAACTTATCTATACTGCAAAGCAGTATTGACAAAAACATTGTCTAGAATAGTTAGTCTGTTTTTTTACCTCTGTAAAGTTCCTGTCATTCATTCATTCATTCATTCATTCATTCATTCATTCATTCATTGGTATGGGAGATAGGATAGTTTGTTCCAAATCATGGCTCTTAATTCTAGAAAGTTCCTACCATATCTCTCTCTCTCTCTCTCTCTCTCTCTCTCTAAGAGGACTGACTCCAGGGTACTGCACATGCTGGACAACTGCTCTACCACTGAGTTACATCTCTAGCCCCCAAAAGTTTTCTTGTACTGAAACCAAATGGCTTTCCTTTGCTATCCTCCTGTGTGTTTATTTTCTCTTTCAATCTCTCTTTCTCTCTTCCCTCTGCCCCCCTCCCATCTCTGTCTCTCTCTGATACATGGTCTCACTAGGCAGCCTTGGCTGTCCTGGAACTTGATATGTAAACCAAGCTAGCTTCCCACTCACAGAGATCCACCTGCCTCTGCCACCTGAGTGCTGGGACTTAGGACATGTTTTGTCATTCCCTGCTCCATGTGTTCATTCTCTAAACCAGAAGTCCTCATGTTAGGCCCACTGTGATCTATGGGTGGGCTCTAAGGTTGGGCTGCTGAATTTGTCTGTACCATTTTGATGTGTATTTTGTTCTTTGGGAAGGGTGCGTAGGTTCTATGCTCCCTAAGGGCTGTGTGTACTTTGTAAGGCAGAACTTCCTGTTCCCGAGAACATGTGGGAGACACCTAGGCAGAAGTGTGGGGAGCTACAAAAAAACACAGTGGAAAATGGGACTAGAGAAGCCCAGAGCAGGCAGGGGCTGGTGAAGTCTCGGGACTTCAGAAGAGGATCCTGGAAAATAGCACTGCTTATCAAACCTAGCATCGGGCTACTGTCTTACATCTGAGTGAATGAATGAAGTCTTACTTCTGAGATGCTGGGGCAATCGTCTGCTCTCCACACTGCTTTGTCTTTTACTGGGGTGCTCTCCACCTCTATCTGAAGCAGTTACTCAACTGCCAGCACTTTCTTGAGTCAGGGTGAATGATAATGAGGAGAGGGAGGAGATCACCTCTCCTGGGTGGGAAACCAGGAAATCTGGGGAAGAGGCTTCCCCTTACTGTTCCAGGACAAGTGCTCAGGGTGAGACCCCCCTGCCTGTGCATTCCGGGCCACACCTCAACAGGTACCTGGGTTGTTCCGAATGGCTTCCTTCAGCGCCTTCTTCTCCTGTCGCAAGGCCATCAGTTCTGTCCGAATCATCTCCTTCTCTTTCTCCAGCCTCTCTTTTTCTACCAGGTATCTACGGGCGTCCTCCTCTGCCCGGTTCTTGCCGTATTTGTATTGGTTGGCACCTGCAGAGATACAGGAAAGCAAGAGCCCCTCAGGTCTGACTGCTGGTGAGGTGCATATGTGGTGTTAGCTTGCCTTTCACCTCAGCTGCACCTATAAAATATGGATGTATAGGTTTAGCGTGAATCTCCTGAGGAAATAAGCAGCAACAGGGAGGCAGCACAGCACAGGGACTCAGAGCCAGGTAGATCAGAGTTTGCATTCATTCTTTACTGGGTGTGTGACTTCAAACAGAAATGATTGGTGTGCTTTTGTCCCTTTCCCCCAAACCTCAGTATCCCTTTGCACAAATAAAGATACTGATAATAGGGCATCTCAGGTGGTAGCTGAGAGGGTACAGGCACCTCAGGTGGAAGCTGCAGGTGGGGCATTAGTATCATATAATAAAATTTTGTGATATGTAACCCATTTTGCTTTGTTAAAAGTGTGCTTTGAATGAGGCAAGTATCTGCAATAAAGGGAGATATTTACATATAATTCAGACAGACCTAGGTCAGTGTCAGGCATTGCTCATTGCATTGCTGGGGAAGGGAAGGTAGGAAGAGAGCTCCAGGAGTGTACTGTAGGTCCAACACAATGGCAGACAGCAAGCAACCAATGCATTGCTTACTCCATGTATGCTACACGCTCAGCCACTTCCTTGAATTTCCCATTTAGCCTTCCTCTACTTTATTATTCACTGTTTAACCTGTTTGGCTCTACTTATTATTAGCTGGGTGTCTTTATTACTCTTTCACAGGCGAGGAAGCCAGGCACAGAAAGGTCCCACAGTTACTGGCACTAGAGGCAAGGTAAACATGTATTTGTCTGACTCTAGCTGATGAGGTCAGAAGCACAGAATCTTTATATATGACATCAGTGGCCTCAGAAGAGAGCAAGCCTATCCAACAGGAAATGGCCCTCACAGACACTATATGCCTGCTGACTTGGACCCCAGCCAGCTACCAAATCTAGGAGAAACGAGCTGTATGTTATCTAGGTTAGGATTTTTGTTACAGCAGACTGAGGACCAGGACAGCTTTCCTCGTGTGTGCCTAATATGTCACCGGACTACACTAGGGGTTTCCATGTGGCTTCTAGTCCCTCCATGTGACTTCAGCAGGCCCTTGGAATGAGGAGGCTGATGAGCCTCAGCCAGACCAGACCCATTCTCACAGATCAATAATTGGCCTTTTGTGAAAGATTTGACTTGAAAATAGGTGTGGGCTTTTACTTTTTTTTTTACATTTTTTTCCCTTTCCTTCCCTTCTTCGCTCCCCCCCTCTCCTTCTCCTTCCCTCTCTCTTTCTTCTTGTTTTTTTGTGACATGGTTTCTTTGCATATTTTGGCTGTCCTAGAACTAGTTCTGTAGACCAGGCTGGCCTCAAACTCACATGATCCTCCTGCTTCTGTCTCCTGAGTGCTGGAATTAGAGGTGTGTGCCATCATGGCCTGGCCATGTTATGATGTCTTTACTCTCACATGTTAACTTCAGTTTTCTCCTTTGCTTATCCATTGACTTTTATTTTGTTATTTTATTTTTTGTTTTTTCAAGACAGTTTCTCACTATGTAGATCAGGCTGGCCTCAGACTCACAGAGATCTGCCTGCCTCTGCCTCCTGAGTTGTGGGATTCAAGGCCAGTTAGTGAGACCTCACTATGCCGATGATTTTTTCATGACAGGGTCTCACTAGTTGCCCTTTTTATTCATGCAGACAAGGCTGGCCTGGAGCTTGCACTGGTTCTCCTTCTCCCCCCCGTGCACTGAGACCGCAGCATGTCTATTACATGAAGCACAATTTTCTATTTCAAAGCCCCGTGTTTCCAGTGCCTGTGTGTGAAGCTTCTCAAGAATGCTCTACATCCCCTTATTCTGAGGGAGTCAGAAAGGAGAAAGGACTTGTTCAAAGTTACAGAGCAAGGTGTCAGCCAAGTGAGGAACAGATCTCCTGAATCCCAAGAGCAATGGTTTATACTAATGCTATGGAGCAAGGGACAGAAAAGTGGCTCCTGAGTCCCTTGTGTGGTATGGAGAGCACGTGGGGACACAGGGATGAGCTGCAGATCTTGTGGTGCTGCTGGTGGACGGTGGAGGGATTGGTTCTCTGCTTACTACTCTAGATCAGAGGCCAAAACTGGGGCTTCTGGAAAAGATAGGCTTAGAGATGAGCTCTCTCTCTCTTTCTCTATGCACACACATTTACATATACCTATATATGCATATATACATTTGAATACTCAACTGTTATACAGACAATACTCATGCAGTATAAAAACATTTAAGTTAGCAGCTAATATTAGAAATTCACATGCTGGGTAGAAGCAGCGCACACCTTTAGTCCCAGCCCTTGGGAGGCAGAGGGAGGCAAGATCTCTGAGTTGGAGGCCAGCCTGTTCCAGGACAGCCAGGGCTATATAGAGATAGCCTATCTCAAGAAAGAAAGTGAGAGAGAGAGAGAGAGAGAGAGAAGGGAGGAAGGAAGGGAGGAAGGAAGAAAAAAGAAAGAAAGGAAAAGAAACAAAACTAAGAATTCACATCAAATTTAACTTCTGGCCTTCTGAATCATCAGTAAATGCTACATGGGTCTCATGGAGAAGCCAAGTAGGGTCTGCCTCTGGAATAGGATGTAAGCACTGTAGTCTCTCTGCCAACCTTCCTCCCCCATTCACCTGCTCTCTGCCCTTTACCACCCTGCTTACGTTGCTACTTTTTTTTTTGTTTCTATTGCTATGCTCAGGACTGGGACCTTAGGTCTCACCACAACCAGCAAGTGCCCCCACACTGCCCAGCCCCCATTACCTTCCTTAAGACAGGTATTTACTGACATACTTGCTGCTTTACTCTCTCATTTTGCAACCTCACTCCTGGGAAAATCTGGTCTTGAGACCTCTGCAATGTTCTACCCTACTGCCCTTCATCAGGAAAAGGTCATAGAACTCACTGGAGGCATGGCGCTTGACTTTGACCTGTGGGTCCGCACGATGGGACTTCTCACTGCAGGAGGAGGCGTGGCGCTTCACCTGAGCCCCACTGGGCCGCTGAGGCTCCTCATCCTGGGCAAGGGGGACAGAGGAAGGAGGTTAAGTACAGTCAGGGTTCAGCCCATTCAGGCAAGGAGCTTCTGGCCGGCACCTTTGTGAGCTTGGTCTTACACAGAGAGACTGGTGCAGCACTCTACAGTTTACAGACCACCTTCACTAGCACTGTCATTTGAACCTCATACCTTTAAGGCAAACTTAAGCCACGGTACTTAGTGAGAGACACAGTAGAAGGCTGGAAACTGTGGGTGGCCTTTTGTCCTCATATCCTTTGAAAACATTCTTCTATTTTCTGAATTGCTAATACACAGTCTTCCCTCAGAAGGGGAGGAGGAAGGGAAGGAGGGAAGCAATGCCATGGATGAGAGGAGCCAATGACAGAAGTAATACAACTTAATAAACTGGCTGCATATTTGTGCCTTCAGGGTATTTCCCATGCTCCAAGTCCAGCCAAAGTGTTGGAAGCCTGGTGTGACACATCATTGTCATATAACATCAAATTCTGAACAGCACTCTTTATTTTTCTGTACAGAACGTTCCACTGTCTGGGCAACTGTGCTAATTGCCTTCTTTTTAAACACAGATCATTTCATTTTGTTCTCAAAACACTCTAGAAGGGACCTATACACCCACGTGGATCTGGGAAGTGAGAAGCAGGATCTGAGAAGCAAGGCCGAGGTCCCTCTGATTGCAGCCTTCATATCTGAGTGGCAAGCCACCCAGCTATTAGCTTCTCTGCAACAGAGTAAAACCTTCAAGTTGCATTCCAGAAATCCTTGGGAAGAACAAAAGGGCAGGCTGGGGATGTAAAGGGGGATCATGGAGGTGAGAGCTCAGTGTGTTATCTGGTTCAGGGTCCTTGCAAGCTCTGTTCCCTGTACTCTAGGTGCTGCCCACCCACACGTGTCTGGGTGCGTTGTGCCTGTCTTCTAGTTCTTCCCCAGGAGAAGGCACGGGGCATGCTGCTGAGGGCTGGCAGGGTGAGTGAAGGCAGTTTCTACCACACTGCTAAGCCGTGGACCGTACCTGCACCTTCTCATAAGGAACCTCATCGTAGACACGGGGCTCGGGCCACTGGTCCTGGCAGGATTGTGCATACCTAGAACATGACAGATATAATGATCTTGGTGACACTCTGTGGCTTATGCTGCCTTCCTGACCTCCCTCATTTGATGTTGGCAGCAATTTTTAATGTAGATCAAAAGGTCATGTGCTTGTGAGGACTACATAGGGATGTGTGAGCCTCACAAGTCTGACAACAGATGGCTCATGCCCACCATCCTTTGTTACGTCTGAAGCCAAGCTCCAGAATGACGAGCATCAGCCAGCCATGCTTCTCCACGCACGGTGATGGGGCCATCCTCCTCAAGGAAGCAGACTTCCTGAACTTGCCCCTCCCCTTCCGGTCCCAGGGCTCAAGGCCGCGTACAGAACCTCGGAAATGGAGCTGAGACAGGAATACCCTGGCAGGAGTGGACAGAGAATCACCCTTACAGGAAGGAGTTGCGCCCAGCACTGACGATGCTGGTTAAGGTCTCCACGTCCACATAGTCGTAGTGCAGTGCCTCCGGGGTGACTTTGGAACCCATTTCCACCAGCAGCAGCCCGAGCCAGCGGCCCATGTCCTCTGAGCAGCTTGCCTGGGGAGAGGAGGCACAGTGGAGTTCACTTTCACACCGTGAAGCCTTCTGCCTGCTTGCTCGTATCAGAGAAACCCACAGTATTTCTAAGTATTCAGTACTTAGGCATGGAAAAAGGATTAGATTAGACACATACAGAAATTTGAGGCTTGGGCTGGAGAGATGGCTCAGTGGTTAAGAGCATTGTCTGTTCTTCCAAAGGACATGGGTTTCATTCCCAGCACCCACATGGCACCTTACAACTGTCTGTAATGCCCATCCCAAGGAATCTGACACTGTCATGCTAATGCACAGAAAATAAAGATAAATGTTTTGTTGTTGTTGTTGTTGTTGTTTTTTTTTTTTTTTAAATCTGAGGCTCCCAAATTCTCTCAAGTATCTACTCAAAAGCTACCTCCTCTGAGGGGTCCTCCTTGATTGATTCTATAAGATGGAATACCCCTACCCACCCTACTCTGGGTTTTTACATCCGACCATTTGGATGTAAAAATATTTACATGTTCTCAAAACTTCCTTTTCTTCTTCCAGGCTGGGGACCAAACCCAGGGCCTTGTGTATTCAAGGCCTGGCTCTACCACTGAGCCACATAACCAGCCTTTTTAAAAAATGCTTTAAAATTGTTTTTATGTTATGACTCCTTTGCCTTCGTGTAAGTACTTGTACTGCACTCATGCCTGGCATCTGCAGAAGGCAGAGAAGGGTATCAGATCTCCTGGAACTGTTACAGATGGTTGTGAGCCACTCTGTGGGTGCTGGGAATCACAACAGGGCTCTCTGCCAAAGCAGCAAGTGCTGTCAACGGCTGAGCCATCTCTCCAACCTCTATATTTATAATTAGTTCTCTAAATAGGAAATTGCTCCTATAACTGAAACTTCTTCTTAGGCTATAATTAACAAAGCATGATAGCACCACGTAGAAGAAAATCCTCAAAAACAAAACAAAACAAAACAACCCCCTCCTGGTTAGTTAAACATACACTTAATTTTGATTTAAAGAGCATTATCATAAAATCAACTTAGTTAGTGTGGTGGTTTGAACAGGAATGACCTCCATAGACTCATGTGTTTGGATGCTTAATCACAGGAAGTGGCACGATTAGGAGGTGTGGCCTTGTTGGAGTAGGTGTGGCCTTGTTGGAGGAAGTGCGTCACTGTGGGGGTGGGCTTTGAGCTCTAATATGCTCAAGCTATGGCCAGAGTGGAATAAAGTCTCCTTCTGCTGCCCAAGTTGTTGAATTCTGAGCTCCTTCTCCAGCACCATGTCTCCTTGCTTGCCACCAGGTTTCCCACCATGATGATAATAGACTAAACCCCTAAAACTGTAAGCCAGCCCGATTAATTATTTTTCTTTGTAAGAGCTGTCATGGTCATGTTGTCTCTTCACAGCAACAAAACCCTAAGACGGCTAGTAATGGCAAACTTGAATAAAGGAATAAGTAAAGCACCCTTTTAAAAGGGGGGGGGGACACCTAGAAAATGGTATAAGTTAAGGGAAATGAGAGACTCAAAAGCAAGGTGCAGACATAATAGTTCTTGAAACTGAAAAACAGGCAGATGGGGAGGCTACTGGCACTCCACTGGGAGCTTTGAAAAGCTGCCCTGGCCTTTGTTTGTCTATAACACAGGGAGGTAGACATCTGAACCTTCCCCTTGTGTCAACATTCTGAGTTCTAAACAGCCAAAGGGCTGTCACATGGAGGGTTGCCTGTGTGCTCTGAACAATCTCAGAGAGGAGGGTGGTGCCGGCAGGTAGGAAGGGTAGTGAGCAAGTACCACATGCCATTGTTCACCACGTGTTTGCTGAGCTCAGTATGCGCTGGACATTGTGCAGGGATCTAGAAAAGTAAATACTGTACAAAAACATGGCTGTGGTCCTGCTAGTACGGAGCCGGAAGGATCTGAACTCAGTGTGGGAAAACTCTTCCTAGGGCCTGGAGTTGCTCAGGGGGAAGGATGGGCCACCTTGAAGCGCAGCGGTTTCTCTGAGGTTGATGACTCTGCGGGGAAGGTTTGAGCGAGAACTCCAGGATCAGATCCCAGTCAGAGCACAGGAGGTGCCTGTTAGACCTGGAACTTTAAGGTCAGGGCAAATAAACAAACCTGGGCTCTAGGATTAGGGCTGCCAGAATTAGGATATAAAAACACAGAGTGCTCTGTTGGGTTTGAACTTCAGATAAATAACATATAACCTTTCAGTCTAGGTGTGTCTCCAAGCTGCCTGGGATACTTTCATAGTAAAAACACGACTCCTTGTTTATCTGGAATTCCAGCATACCCTGGGGTGTCCCCTCTGTTACCTGACAAGCCCTTTGGGTTCCTGTCCCAAAGGTCCTATAGTAGGGTAGCAACCTGACCACCACCCTCGGGGCTCTGAACCCTCTCCTCTCACCTCCAGGATGGCCACCTCCTGCCGATTGCGCAAGATCCGGAAGGCAAATGGGTGCCTGGGTCCAAAACCTGGGGCTACCTCACAGCCCCCGAGGGCAATGGCATTCACGTGGGTATGCAGGTCTGTGCGGTCTTTGTGGAAATAGAGAGTGTTGCACTTGAGGCGGCACCACCGTTCCTTCCAGCCTTGGTTTACCAGCACATTGAGGTAGCCTGGAACGGGAGACAGCGAAATGACCTCTTTATAGCTCCTTGGTTGAAGGCGCTAAGGGCTATCTACACAAACCTTGTGATCTAGCTGGCAGGAAGGCCTGGCACCCCTCCTTTGAGGCTCAGCTGCCTAGCTGTGGGCGCACACTGACGATGCCATTCGCGCATCCTTTCACAGCCTCAAGTGTGCTGGAAGTGACACTACTAGATAAGATGTCCAAGAGCTACAGCTGTCCCCATCATTCCCCAAACTGAATTTGTTGCTGAAAGATGGAAAATGATGGCTGATGCTGGCACCTAGTGGCAGCAGGTAGAAACGACACCATCTAGCCACAGTAAGCATTTGTAAACCTGAGCAAAGGGCTGTGCAGCTGACCGCAGGTGGAGTTAGGAGCTCTGAGCATTATAAGGTTTTTTTGTTTGTTTTGTTTTTGTTTTTTTAAACCACAGCATGCTATGATTCAATGACCGTGAAACATTCCTTTATAGCCATAGTTTTTAAACTAATAGGGTATTTTTGCATATCCAAAATAGATTATTTTATTTTTATTTTTTGCTATGCTGGGATGGAACCCGGGACCTCACACAGCTAGGAAAGTGCTCTGCTGCTGAGACACGCTCCTGTCCCCTTTAAAACAGGTTACAGGGTTACAGTACATGGACCGCATGCACTTGTAGGAAACAAATGATGCCTTCTCTGCCAAACACCTTTTTTTACTAATATGCATTTATCTTAAAAAGTACTTAATATTTTTACTTCTGCTTCCCAATCAGACTAGGCTGTAACCTATATACAGTTACATTTATATGTATACAAACCAGAAAGCTCTGCCTTTCAACGTGCTTGCCCCTCCAAGGAGGCAACTCCAGTCTCTACAAAGAGTTTCCCCACACTGAGTTAAAATCCTTCTGGCTCCATAAAAGCAGCAGCCGTGTTTTTATGTAACTTTTATTTTTCCTAGCTTATAAAGGACAGGATATAAGCCACACACACATCTATATGCGACCTACATACATTTACTGTTGT
The DNA here is from genome assembly GCF_907164565.1 of Psammomys obesus. NCBI lineage: Eukaryota > Metazoa > Chordata > Mammalia > Rodentia > Muridae > Psammomys > Psammomys obesus. The sequence continues at coordinate 22,722,485 of NW_026596040.1, forward strand.
TTCTTTTTGAGATAGGGTCCATGTACTCCAGGCTGGACTATGGCCTCAAACCTACTATTTAGACACAGATGACCTATAATCTTGAAGTTCTGATCCCAGCAGAGGAAACTGAGGCCTAGGGGTGGACAGTGGTTTGACTGGGTTCACAGGAATCATAGATATGATGGTCATTCACTTTTTCCTTCCAAGGCAACCCTTTCACCCTCAGGAGTGAAGGGATGCATGCCATGGATATTGTCAGAGTGGAGGCCAGCCATCCAGAGGAAAGGGCAGGGACTAAGATGTGGCGAGTCTCCTGGAGTCAGCCCCAGGGGCCTGGGTTCAAGGCGCTGAACCGCCTCCTCTGAGTCTTCACTTACCACAGCAGGGAACCTCATCCACGCTGGACGTCTGCAGGCCCTCAGACAGCGCCTTCTTTTTGGAGAAACTGATGATGCGTGTGATCTTGCGGCCTGCGGCTCTGCTCATGGAGCCCTTCAGTTCAGCCAGGCTGTTCTTCTTCACTTTGCCTGGTGGCACAGGAGTGGTTATAGCGGATGGGGAAGGAGGTCATGGTCCCACTTCTACCCATCTTTGGCCTTCCCAGGAGCCCTTGCAACTTGCCTATAATTACTAGAGTTGAAAGACCCAGAGAGAGGCCTTACTCTGCTCCCCAGGACCTGCTCTGTGTACCTATAGCAAAGTCCCTCCCATTTGACATTCTCCAGCATGGACTAGTGGAAGCTCCTACCATGTTCACAGGCTTCTCGGCGGCTGAGAGTGGAACTGCTGTCATTCATACCCAGGCTGTCAGAGTCTGAGTTCTGTTTCTCTTGGGACAATCTCTGGGGAGGACACAGACAGTGTCACATAGGGGGCACTCTCAGAAGCACTCCCTTATTTACCCAATCTTCCATCAATTCTCCAAGGAGCTGCTATCAAGTATCTGATACCGCACCAATATTATCAGGAAGGTAGCAACGATGGAGACATGGCCATGTCTTCAGGTTACACTCTGATGGAGACAAGGCCATGTCTTCAGGTTACACTCTACAACGGAGTGGAGTCATCAGATACAGTGCATCCATCACAACATACTGGAATAGGTGCTGTATCTGGCAAGGGGCAGGGAGCTGGGCAAGCATTTAAGTGGGATGTGAATGCAACCCAGAAGCACCAGAGGGATGGACAAAAGGGATGCTGAAGAGCCACTGGGCAAGTTGGCCAGGATTAAGTTCCAGAAAGGGATGGACCAAGGCGACATCATAGAGGAAAAGGAATGAGCTACAAGATGTTTTCAAAGGAGTCACCACAAGACCCAATGATCAGCAGAAGTCCATTATAATTCTACCTTGAAGGAGAGGATGAGGAACTGTTACAATACGTAAACCACACGCCACACAACAGGTGTGGTACAGGAAAGTTTATCGTAGGAAGAGTGGGGGAGAGAGGGAGAGGAGATATAGTCTGAGTGAGCCATGAGAGAGACAGACAGACAGTGTGGGAGAGCAAAATGGGGAAGGAGACGGAGGGACAGGCAGAGAATGCAAGAGAGGAGAGAGAGTTAGCAGTAAGAGCCAGGTCTTTTATCCTGGGCCCCTGGTGGCAGTGGCAGGTGATGATTTCAGAGGTTGCTGAGCAACCGCCGGGCTTCCTATATGCCAACAGGAACACACACACACACAACTTTGCTTCCACTATTTTTACTCATTATATCAACAGTGAAACACTCATACCTTCACTGATTAATTATGCCAATTATGCTACTCATATGCTACAAAGGAGGTGGACCAGAAATGATGGAGGAAATCATAATGCTTCTATTACTTATTAGCTGTGGGAAAAATCCTTCTTCCCAAGGCTCTGTCTTCTCATGTCAATTACACTCACTTGAGAAAGCCACTGTGAAGCGCCAGAGAGCTGGCCCACATGAATCTATGAGGTGATTAAGTTGGTTCTGACAACCCATGAAATGCACTACTATCTTGCTTCAAGAAGCTAAACTTGGCCCATCCAGACTTGAGACAGTATTAAATATGAGATCCAGTCCTTCAAGAATATAGAACGATAGTTGTTCAGCCGATTCTGAGAAGGATCCACTAGGCCCAGGGATGGTTTGTGATAAACGCAGTACAAGACAGCAGTGAGGACAAGAGAGGTATGTTTCCCTCAGTTTCTGTGATCCCATGGAAAGAGACCCCCACCAACCCAACACCCCATCTCTTCTTCCATGATAGAAGACTATCATGAGCACGTCAAGTGCCCTCCCCCTGTAGACCCACCACGGCAGAGAACTCCACTGCAGAGCTTGTGTGACTGTTGCTCTATAGAGCCTTTGAGCCGCACCATATCATAGCGGGTATCTGCAAATTCACACCTCTCTTCCAGTGTCCTTTTCCTAAGGGCCTCACTGCTGGCAAAGGCTAAGCATGGGCAGGTTGGGCTTCCCCTTCACTATATACCTGAGACCAAAACCCCGAGGTCTTTCTGACCTCACATCTTTGCTTTTGCTGTTCCCTCCCTTCAGCCCCCTTGGCTCAATTACATCATGTCTACGCTTTAAGGCTCAGCACAGGCAGCCATGCTTCCCAGTACTCCAGCCATCCTAAGCTCCCCCTTCCATTTCCCATCCCTGTCCAGGGCCAGCTCTACGAGTTCCCCATCTCTAGACTAAGCCATACAGTCCACTCAATCCCAGTTTCTCTGCTCTGCTGCCCATTCCCGCTGCTAGAGCATCTTTATTTTATTTTATTTTTTGCCTTTCTTGATCCTTGTCTGAAGCAACTTGACTTCCTTAGGAGCATGCCTCTGAGACAGGAGCATGCCTCGCTGACACACACTCACCAGGAACCTGGCACTACCTCATTTGGCTTGAACCCAGAGCAGCAGTTACAACACAGTCTGACTGTTTTGCCTCACACCTGCCTGACCACTGGGCTGTAGGCGTAGTGAGGTCAGGGGTCATACGGGTTTCTGCACAGGGCCTGGTTTGGGTGGAGCCTGCCTACAGAATTTGCCCAGTGGCTGTTCAGGGTGCTCCGTTGCAACAGAAGAGCCCTCAAGAGCCAGCCTGTGTGGGCTTAACCTCTATCTCTGTCCCCTCGTTACTACTGGACTTGGTGTTGCAGTTTTCTCTTTGGAAAATCGGTCTCCAACACAAGCATTCCAGAAGTGGGGCTTCTGAGAGGAGACTGGCTCCTAAGGGCTTTTCTTCCAGTGGGATTACTCACCGCTAAAATTAACTCTCTGAAACTGAGGGGAGGCAACAGAACGGGTTAGGCCAGGTATGAGAGAAGCTACACCTGGTCCCTTCCTCCCTCTCTGTCTGCTTTGCCTTTTATGAGGTGAGCTGCACTGCCTGCCTACACGTTTCCCACCCCTTCCTACTATTGCAATAGAGCACCCCGACGCTGCTCAGCCCCACTCAAGGCCTGTAGCTCGCAGCTGCCAGCTGACTGTGGGCTGAGCCAGAATAAATCTCTCCTCCTTTAGTTCTTAGGGCAGGCAGGTTGTCAGAGGCTAAGGTCTGAGTAACAGGCACTTGCCACTTTGCTGCTGAACTTGTATGGTGCCACAGGGGTGTGTGTGTGTGTGTGTGTGTGTGTGTCTTCACCACCAAGCTGTGACCTGTGCCTAGTGCCCACTACTTTACCCAGAGGAGATGACTGGAGATAGACATACCTTGTCCTGATCCAGCTTGCACAGGAAGACTGGGGATCTAGGGGCCTCCAAGCCCTCGGCTCCCCCAATAGGCCGGCTGACCTCTCGGATAACCTAGGAAAGGGACATACAGCTGGGAACAGGCACAACAGCTCAGGGGACAGAAGCATGGCTGGTGTTTGTGGGATCAAGACTGTTGTGAGGCGGTTTGGGGCCACCAGGAGGCAGAGTAGGGCTGAAATAGTCATCTCCATAAATGTGGCTGTGTTAGTCTTTCCAAAAGGGCTTTTTACATTCCTAAGAACACGGCTCTCGGCTCTCCGCTGCAGAGTGAGCCTGGGAAGAGTGGCGTGAATCTTGAAGACTCCCAGTGGTGAGGGGCCTGCTTATATGAGGGCTAGGACTTTTATCACAGCCTGCAGGAGCCTGGGGGCATCACCTTGCTGCCAGTGACAGGGAAATTGCCTCAGCGGTGTCCTTTTCACTTACTCAAGGTTGTTAGAATAAGCTTGCAGGTGATAAAATTTAAAAAGCCACTACCTAAACTGGGCTTGGTGTTGCACATCTCCCAGCACTCGTAAGGCAGAGGCAGGTGGATCTCCAAGTTTGTGGCCAGCCTGGTCTGCCAAGTGAGTTAGGACAGCCAGGGCTACACAGAGAAACCCTGTCTCAAAAAAACCCCAAAACCCAAACCAAAGGGCACCATCTGATGCTCATCTAGAGAACAGCATTTATCCCCCCAGGAGTCTGTGATCCTCAAGTTACAGCAGAGATGGTTTGACTCAGGGAGATGAAGGCTCTGCTGGGGGCAGCAGGACCCCTCAGTAGGCTATGTATCTGCCTGGCTGTAAACCTCGGGCTACACTACAGAGGACCAGAATGGCCTGGCAGATCCCTTTGAACTCTGGGCCTAACGCTCCACTCCAGCTTCCGACTTTTATGGAGCCTGAAGCTTGAGGCTCCCGAAGGCATGTTCTCTCCCCTTCCTTCCCCTCTGGACACAAAAGTAAGGACAAGAATACCAAACATTCCAGGGGGGAGAGCTGGTTATCACCGGAAGGAAGGGAGAAGGGAGGAGGGGGTAAAAGGAGGGGCTTGGCTTTATTGTTCCAACAGGAAGATGGGAGAGGAGAGCAGGGCATCTGGTGGAGTGGAGGGATGGAGGGTCTGCTGGAAGGGACTGGGGGCAGGGTAGTGCCACCATCACCATCATCAGAAACTAACCAGCACTACTGTTTACTTACTGCCTGGCCGGCAGGCTCTGGGCTAGCTGGCGTGTTGAATCCTTAAAAGAACCATTTAACAGGAGAGAAAACCAAGACAGAGGAAAGTAATGTCATTTGCAGATCTCACAGCCAGCGAATGCTATTTAAGCTGCAGAACTTGAACTCAAATCCATGTATTAAAGAAAATCCCTTGTCATCACTATACCACCATGCCTATTTTGAAGTAGATCTACTTAGCTTCAAATTTTGGCCCCAGTCGCTTGATGCCCTAGTCTGTGATCTTTGGAAATCGCATTAGGTTCTTTGTGCCTCAGTTTACCCACCTTTGAATGTAAGTAACAACAGCCCTCAATGGTCATATGCATGAGGCTTTTGGCACATTGCATGGTACAAAGTGATTAATACATGGTGGCCTCATGGATCTGTGACACCATAATGGTGTTGGACTCCAGCGAGTATTACAAAAAATGTACATTTCCATCTAAAAACAAGAAAGGATCCCTCCCCCTCTTCTATTAAATTAAAAGGGCTAGCTGGCCTAACGATAAAAATCAGTTTTCAAAGGCATGAAGTTCACTGTTCCAGAAGTGTAGGTTGTGCTGATAGCAAGCTGCTGTATAGGAAACTTTAATAGCTGGATGATTATAGACCTCCTATATGAGGTCTGTGTTGCCAATATCCAAGGTCCATTTGATAGGAGTCATACACAGGGCACCTGGATCCTTTTTCCCCTAAGCCTCCAAGCCTCCAAGGTTTGGACCCTAAGCCTGGGGAAAGAGAGGAAGGGAGGGAGGACGGGCCGGAGCCTCCTGTTTGTCCTGTGTGCGCATACCTTCAGCCATTCTTCAGCCTGCTCCTTGCTCTGCAGAGCCAGCACCAGCACCTCTGTGGGCCCCTGGGAGAAGCGCAGTTCGTGCCGCTTGTGTCGGCTGTCCTTGGGCACATAGACAACGGTGCAACCATCTAGGGCCAGCCTCAGATGTGGCTGTCGGTCCTTGGAACTTTTGTAACACTGCACAGGGAGAGAGGGGGGTCAGGACCTTCTGCAGAAGAGGGTGGAGAGGGGGAGGACACCCTCACACAGAGAAGAGTTCCTACTACGAGTGATACCTCACAGAGAGACGCCAGGGGTGGGGGTGGGGGTCCTTTGGGAATCTTCCAGCACAGCTGTCTGTGAGGAAAAGGCAGACTATAGCACAATTCTAGGAAGACTATGTGGGTTGAAGAACCAGAGGGGGAAAAAAATAGGCTGGCCTAGGAGGACGCCAGCTGAAAGGGCTGCACGGCAGAACATTAGGAGTAAATCCTGGCAGGTATATGCAGTGCTGACCTTGAAAAGATGGGCTTTCTTATAGTGATGTCAGCCTTAACCTCCGCACCAGAACTTGACAGCAATGCTACAAAAAGGGATCTATATGTAGAGAATGGTTTGCTGGCACAGGGAGAGACATTTCCTTCAGTAATGTATACACGGGTAAGGTGCCTATGCTTCTGTAAACAATCCAAGTGAGCTCACTGATTCACACACATACACAAAGGAGGGGTAAAGGGCTAGCAGGAAGTGGAAGGGGATTAGCTGGGATGGGAGAAGAGGGTGACAGAAATGTGACTATGCGCAAAATCTATACATGTATGGAAGAGGTCTTTCCTAGTGAAACCTGTGATTATGATACCAAAAGCTTAAAAAAACAAAAGGTTAACACAGCCCAGTGGGTAAAGACATTTGTTACCAAGCTTGGTCATCTGAGCTTGATCCCTGAAACCCCCATGGTGGAAGCTGAGAACCAACTCCAGCAATTTGTCCTCTCTGTTACATATTTGACATGGCATGCATGCCCCTCCCCCCAGTAAATAAATACATGAAAAAATACAAAAGAGAAAAACTCATAGTATACTTTCTTTTATAATGGAGTTGAGAGCCCTAAATGAAACACTAGCAAACAGAATCTAGCCTCTTACAAAAACACAGGACCATTACTGGTTTATTCTAGGAACACAGGGGGGTGGCTTAACATTCAAATATCCACACAATTTGTCATAATGAGAGAGGAGAGAAAAAGCACCTAAGTCAACAGAGGCAGAAACAGGTTCTTGATAAGATTTGGAACCACATATGCTATAAAGCAGGGACACAGAGTAGAGGGTAGGGGCTTGGCCTGCACGTGATAAAAGGAACATTTACAAACACCACAGCAAGAGCCTCCTGTACTGGAGAACTATTATACCACTCTCTTTGGAGTTGGGCTGAGCCTGGCTGCCTTCCTCCTCCTCCTCCTCCATCCTCTGGGCTGGAGGGTCTGGCAGCAGTAGGCAGTCAAGAAGAATAGAGAGAGGGAGGTGGAAGAACTGGAAATATGCACATCATGACCCTCGGATTGGCCCTGGCCTGCAGTCAGTCTTCACTGCCCAGGGTGAGGAAAGGTCTCAAAGCCACGTGAGCCAACATGTGGGTGCTGGGAATAGATCCCAGGTCTTCAGCAAGAGCAGTCACTGCTCTTACCTGGTGAGCCATCTCCATTATCTCTCGACCAACGAGCTTCATTGCTTTGTTCTTTTGCTTTGTCTTTCTTCAAGGTCTTGCTATATAGCACTGGCTCAACTTGAAGTCATGAAAATCCCCCTGCCTCCACCTCTCAACTGCTGGGATTATAATTTTTTTTTTTTAAATCATTTTCTTTTTCTCCTAGTGAGTTTGTTTATTTATTTATTTTTTATTTTTTTGTGGTGCTGGGGACTGCATGCTAGGCAAATACCTGGATATTGACCTACATTCCTGACCCTTCCCCTAGTTTATTAATGATTACACTAACTTGCATAATAAAGAAAATGGATATTTTAAAGTAATTTTTTTAAATTCTAGAAAAAAGAAAAACTAGGTGAGCCTCCATCTGATTCTGTGTGTGTGTGCGCACACGCGTGCTGCAGCTCTGATATATCATGCCCCGAGGTTCTGTGCCGACCAGTCATACCCTCAGGCACATAAGGACACACCCACAAGCCTCCAGTGAGTCAACTCACCAGTAGCTGCTCCTCCTTGATGACCGTCAGCTGCTTGGCCCACTGCCCGAAGCGCTTTTTCCGAAGCAGGAAGGCACATATCCTGCAGTCCCTCACCAGGTGCATGGAGGCCTCCTCTGAGGGCCACTGGTGCCTGGGCTGCTGCCCCTTCTCTTCCTCCTCCTCCTCATCGTAGGACTCATAGGAGCTACTCATGGCGTCAGAGTCATTGTCTGTGGGTGTCATGGGAAAGGACCCTCAGCCTCTGTGCCACTCTGGGGAAATCCCCATTTTACCCTGGCAGGCAGCCTGCTCTGGGCCCGAGCTATGGAAGGCAGAGGAAGAACAAGGACAGATTGTAGGCCTTACTCAAAAGCTTTGCTTTGGATTGACCTCTGTGATGGGGTCATAGTGATTTCACTTCTTGGAGTTCCTCCCCAATATGTAGTCATGATAAGTACCAGATTCTACTTCATCTGGTGCCTTGGACCTTACGGTATGGAAAATGTTTAACTAAGTGTCGTATACCAATGACGGCTCAGCAAACTTCTCGTATTGCCCTGACCTCATCACCATCCACAGCCAGTCTCAGATCATCCTCACAACCCAGCAACTGCCCGGGACAGATAAGGAAACTGAACTTCCCTAAGAATCAGGAAAGGCAAGATTGAAGTAACTCCCATTCCAGTGGTCTCTCTACTGAACCCAATGAGGACAGGGGCTTTGGGGCTGTTTGGTGATCACAGCCTGGTGAGGTGCATGTGTGCATGCCGAGGGCCAGCTCTTCAGGAGGACAGCTGTGGGAGCAGCTGCCCAGTACCTACAGGAGTTCTTCAGCTCTCCATTCATCCTCGTTGTGGGGTAGCTCTTGTCCGCGTCCTCGTAGTAGCCATCCACAATCGACTGGGCTGGGCTGCAGCCATCTGTGGGGTTGTCAGAAAGAGCTGACCTTAAAGAAATATGGGGAGAATCCAGGGGCAGGGCTGGGAAAGCCTTGGGGATGGAGAGCGGGGACTCAGGGCAGCTTCAGCCTGGGTGTGGGGTCCTAATTCTTCTGCTCTGGCTTCCCACTTAACCCTACATACCCATCACTACACAGTGCCTTGCTGGGTCCCGTCAGACCTCCAGGCTGTGTTCGTGCTATTCTCTGTGCCTTCTTACATTTTTATCAGAAAATTACTCCCCACTCTTCAAGACCCAGCTCAGACATGTTTCTTCTCATTCCCCAGTGACACTGAGCAGGTGTGAATGTCCCTGTCACAGCTCTGGTCTCTGCGTTACAGGGTGTGGAGTACCTGCTGCAAAAGAAAGGCTTTGGTTCCATTTTACACGCAGGGCAACAGGCCCACGGTGATTGCTGGTGGCCGAGCCTAGATCAGAACAGAGCCGGATGCCTTCATTCTCCTAGGCTGGCTCACTCTGGGTTGTTGGGTCTCTCCTGTCCATCTGTTTCCTGAGGAAAGCTGTATTGAAGTCCCTAGCTGCCGGGATGCTCGGCTCGCTCCCAAGTGAGGCTTGGAGCCTGCCTTTGCCTCTCTGAGGCCTACGTGTTGGCAGTGTGACCTGCAAGGTGGATTGGAGAAGTTGGCAGTAGGGGAATTGGGCTATGCAGGGGTGAAACTGTAACTCCGGGCATGGCTGGACACTGTGTATGAGAGAAAGAGCAGTGTGACTGGCTGGTTTGGTGGTAGGCTCCTCCCTGAATGGTCTTTCCTGAGGGCCCCCTTCCTGCCTTCCCAGGAGAGGGCTTCTCTGCCCTGTATGAAAGAAGTAAGCTCTCTGGGACAGTTAGGTAGCCTCTTCTTGCCAGGGCACTTGGCATGAAACTTGGGGCCCAGAAAGTACCTTGTCTCTTCCTTATTCCTTTGCCCTTAATGGACCAGAGGGGAAACATTTCCTCCTTCAGCTCTGTGACAAAGAACTGGAGACTCAAGGGCTGAATGAAGAAGGCCACAGATCACTTGGTCCAACCTCACCACAGACAACAGGTGTGAACAGCCAAAATGTCACCAGCTGATGGATAGATAAGCCCAATGTTTTATGTCCTTAGAAAAGAATATCAGCCATACCAGTCTGCTGCCCATTGCAACACGAATAGATCTTGCAAGCACTCCATGGTAAGTGAAATAAGCCAGGCTAGAAAGGTCACATGTCGGATGTTGCCATTTATATGAAATGCCCAGAATAGGCAAAAACCATATTACCAGAAAGCTGACAGGTGACTGGCAGAGGCTGGGGTGTTCGGGAGGAGAAGCAGTGACTGAGCAGGGACTACACTTCATGGTCCAGGTTCTTTTAGGGATGATCAAAATGCCTGAGGTTTAGGTAGCGATGGTGGCTGTGTAATACTGAATGCACAGCTAGACACTTTCCAAAACAATGTGACAGTCTTCTATTTTATCACAGTGAGAAAACTTTTGCCCATGGGAAAATATAAGCAGTGCAAGAGTGTGAATGAAAGCGCATGTTCCCCTCACCCAGGTTTACTTATGTCTTCCTTCTCTTCCTCACTAGCTTCTGTGGAGAAGGGGCCTCAAACTCCTGAGCTCAAGTAATCCTTCTGCCTCAGGGTCCTAGTAACTGGGATTCTAGTGAATGTCATCAAACTGGCTTAAATAAGAAGTGTTCTCAAATTACAGCCCACACTCACCTATTATTAATTGTTTTATTTTGTACAAGGGCTCTGTCCCTGGGCTACCTGCCCAGTGTCCCACCTGGATTTCTATTCATTTCCCACAGAAAAACCCTGTTACTAGCTTCCTAGAAAAATTGTTAAAATCAATGCATGAAGGTATATATACTGTTAGAAAACAAACAAACAAATGAAATCGTGTTCTGTGAAATATTCTGTGCTTGATTTTCCTCCACGACTAGGTCATTCATGTGTACCTTGTGAGTTTGTTTCTGATGGGGCATACCTGTTTGATTTCCAGTTCAGCAGGTGGAAAATGGTCTACTGTGCTGCGGGGGGCAGGGGGGGAGCAGTACGCTGACATTACCATCTACAAACTCAGCCGCGCATGCTTGGACCTCCAAACCCACAGTTTCCCGGTGCAATGGCAAGTCCTTATGCTGAGTAAAGGGACTCCACCTGATCCTCATGCTGCACACTGGGGAATCAGTGGGAGAACAAGGACTCTTTGTTTGGGGCCAACTTAAGAGCCTGTCCCATCTATTATAATACGTACACAGAATTTTTGTACATACTTATGTATAAATTATATGTATGCTATTTATAAGCATTATGCTATAAGGAAATAATAATTAAATATAAAATATTCATAGTTTAAAAAATGGTTGAACTATATATGTAAAGCCTCTACTATTTTTGCCTGTACCACTGCATGATATTACTCCCTGGGGCTGAACCATGAAGCTTGGTTTGGACCATGGGTCACATCCCATGGTAACAAGAGCCATTCATACGCACACACAGAAGCAAACCGTGATACCAAATAAGAAGAAGGGGTGAAGGAGTTGGAAGCAGGGCTAACGGCTGTCACTATGTCCTAATGCTCTTTATGAATGGATCTAGTGCCTCCTTGTTTCAAAGGTAGAGGAACAAAGATCCTCAGAAGACAAGGGTCTGTCTGTCTTAGGCCACACACCCGAGACTAGAAGCCAAGAACCTGGGCCATACCACTGGTCCTAAGGTTAGGAGCTCAGGGCAGCCCCTCTCAGGAAAAGGTGATGGAACTGGGCAGGTGGCGGCTCATGACCTGCTGCTTCTCAGGGAGGGACTCGTGTAAGCCACGAGTGGACCAGAACTTACTGTGAGAGCTGATGTATTCGGGGGACTTGCCGGGGCTCAGGGGAAGGGCTTCTTCGTAGTAGTCCTCAGGTGGAGGCTTGTTGGGCAGGGGTGGGGGCACTTCGGCTGCCTGCAGCGGAACAAATAAGGTTCGTGACGAGGGCTGACTGTGAACACAGCAGAGGGGAACAGGTGACCCGAGGGCAGGAGGCCAGGGCTCCAAGGAGACATTCTGAACGTGAAGCTCTAAGCTGTTCTTGTGTTTTTAGATCTTATTGTGTAGCTCAGGCTGACCCAGAACTGCAATGCTCCCATCTCTCCCTTCTGCTTGCTGGAATTACAGCATGTGCCGCTCTGCCTGGTGTAGGCTGTAACGTTGAGCAGCTCATTCCGCAGCGTCAGAGAGCCTTTGTTTGGTCTGAGAGTTCTGCAAATTGCCCAGAGTGGCCTTTGTACTTTAGAGTGCGGACATCCACAGTTCTCCAACACCGGTGTGAGCTCTGCCACCAGACAAGGAGCAACAGAACAAGTAAACATGAAGTATATAATTGAGTGAGCGGTGCCACAAGCCTGTAATCCCAGCACTCAAGGAAGCAGAGTCAGAGGCAGGAAGATCTCTGCGAGTTCGAGCCCAGCCTGGTTTACAAAGTGAGTCCAGGACAGCCAAGACTACACAGAGAAACCTGTCTCAAAACAAAACAAAACAAAATTGAGTCAGGAAACCTTAGCTTTTCAGCTCAGCAATGTCCTTTCCTAGCTTTGGGTCACTGGGTGTGTAACTATCCTTTCTGAGCCTTATCTGTAAAATGGGGATAGCGAGCATGCCACACACATTTGGTTGCTGTGTGCATGTAAAGGGCCTAGCAAGTTAGCAACTAGTAGCTGTGACAGAGGTGATGATAAGATTCTGTGGTTGACAGACAAAGCTTCTGCCTAACTCTGTAGTCCCGGGGTTGGGATCTAATCCTTTCCTTTGTAGGTGTTAAAATCTCAGGCTCCCCAGGAGATCAGTGGGGACTGGTAGAACCCTCACTTCCTAGCCCAGAGCTTTTCCTCTTCCTGTATATATAACCTGAGGCTGGGGTGGTGAAGTCCTTCGGGCCAGAGGATAGAGACGAGGCTCACCACCTTCTCCCTGTTCTACATGAAGCACTGTAAGCATGTCACAGGCCAGTGATATGTCCACATGGTACTCTATCTGCCCTTAACCATCACCACGGAGAGAAGGGGGTCCCATGTAGCCTCAGTAGCCCCTGGGGTTGTAGGAAAACCTTCCCTCACCCTTCCTAGACGGGGCTAGGACTCACGCTTCTCAGAGATGGGCTCTTGGTTGGCTCAGGGCTGGCTCCTTTGCTGGGTTCCCCATCATCTGACATATCCCGAAGGTCACCCAGGTCACAGTCTACAGAGAAAACCAAGGACAAGCATGGCAGAGAAGCAAGATGGCTGGCTGGCTTTGGGGTCCAGGAAGCCTGCCTGTGAAACCAGACCCTACTTCTTCCATCGTCAGCAACATGAGCAAGGAGCTGAACAGGGTGTCCTGAGTGTCTTCTGTAGGCTGGCTGGGCTAATTTGTCTTGTCTGGCTTCCAGACAGAGATCACGGTAGAATATCTTTGTGAAGTGCTTTGGAGGTCTTTGACAGGATGACACGGAAGCATGGGGTTTCCTGGGGGGATGGAGAGGGACTCCTGTGTCTCTCTGCTGTACAAGGATTGTATTCTCAAAAACTCTCCTAGATCATAGCTCTCTCCTGAGAAGGAAAGTGGTTTCTATGCTAGGATGGCTGGGCGGCACCCCATCTCTCTCATGCCAGTATGGCTGCTCTCAGGCTCAGGCAGCCACTCTCCCCAGTCATAACTCCTATTTTCTGCCAAGTTGCTGTACCTCCCAGCCAGGCTCCGTGGCCACGGCTGATGGACAACAATGACTAAGGTAACCACCATTAACTCCTGCAAGCTTGGGGTAAGTCCTTACCTACAGATTTAGGCAGCATTTGGAGCTGCCAGGGCATAGGAGCCCAAGGAGACTTAACTGCTCAGTGTGAAAGCCAAGAGCAGCGCAAGGTGGAACCCTGTGTGTGTGTGCTTGTATGTGCGTGTGTGTGTGTAGAGGGATGGTTTACAGCTACAGTTAGGAGAGGGAACTTACCAAATTCTTCAAAGAGAGACTCCACAAAGCTGGGCCCCGAGTGCAGGTCTGCAGTATTCACATACAGGTAGGAGACTTCCTTTGCTGAGGGAAGAAGACAAATGACAGTGAGCTGCGGAGTCTACCTCACCTCTTTCCACTTGTCTGCATCGTCACCGTGATTGCACCCTCTGCCTCCACATGGAAGGGTACCCAGAAACCTAGTGCTATAGGGCAGTGCGGGGATGTCAAGGAGAAAGGGCTCCAGTGAGGAAGAACCTTTGTCCCTTGCACCCCTCAGTGATCCTGGGTGGCAGCAGGTGACATTCTTTTGGGGGACACTATGGCTCAGAGTTTTAGATTCCAGGAGCCCCACAAGGATGGGATACAGCTTGTTAGTTATGGAGAGACAGGATGCTCTCTGCTGATTTGGGGTGTCTCAGAGAGGCGGAGGCAGGCTGCTTGATAGGCAGTCAGGCACACATATGTGGTTTTAGAGGGCGGCATGAGTGGGAACTGATTTAACTTGTGAGGAATCGTGTGTCAGAGAGCATACAGGAGTGTGCATCTACCTGAACCCGTATGTTGTACACACATGTATAGATTATAGCGTAGCCAAAGCATGTGCTTGTATGCGCTGTATGTATGTGTACATATGGTATATGTTAGTATTTGCTGTGTGTCACGTGTGAGAGTGTTATATTGCGAATCATGTATGGTGAATATATGAACGCGCATGTTCTGTGTGAGTCCCTGGGGATGGAGGAGCACATACAATACCACCAAGACTACATGGAGGGGCAGGGCCTGGGTGGGTGAGCATATCGGACCACAGTGAAGAACCCTGTGGTGCTATGAGGCTTAGACATCGCCTTATACAGGCCTTGGTGTGAATGGGACCATTGCTGTCTGTTAATGAAATTCTTTAGGGCTGACCTGGGAGGGGCTGTAGGCTCTGCAGGATGGAGGCCACGGCCATCTTCTTCTCCAGGGTGCTGTCACTAAGGTACTCATGGTCCAGGAGGCTGAGGAGCCCGGTGAGCTCAGGGATCAGCTGCTCCAGCACTGGGGAGAGACAGGCAGGCTCTGAGTTAAGATCCTGTCCATGCCCACTGGAGGCCAGGGCAGCAGGGGCCAGGAGGCAGGGCCACGTTTACCAGGGAGACACAGGGAACCCCCTCCCACACAGCTATCCCATGGCTGGTCACCAACCTCTCCGGGGAGGGCCCTACTCAAAACCCTGTGGTATTCCTCCAGCCTGCCTACTCTGCCTCAGACCTCAGATGGCCTTGGCTTGAGGACTGGGCCTTCATGTTGCCAGGCCACCCTGAACAGGAGCAGAATGGCTTTGGTTTGCCTCAGCCTGATTTTCAGGCTCGGAGGCTCCGAACATATCTCAGCTGGAGTCCCCAGCTGCCCAGAACACAGGCAGGAAGGGAGCCTTCCTGTTTCATCCATTCATATGCTTCAATCTCTGGAACCTTCTGTTTCCTGTGCCAGAGCCAAATGAAACATTAACCCTTCCTACTCCATGCCCGGGGCTATCACTGCTGTTCTTTCCACCCGAATACTGGTGCATCTAGAGCCTGAGTGTGCCTAGGAATCACCTGGATTCTTGCCAAAATGCAAATTCTGGCTCAGGAGGTCTGCGACTCCAGCAAATTGCAAGAGCTCAGTGCAGAGCCCTTTAAAGACGGAAGCATGCCAAGACCATTATGTCACTGACATTTCTCTATCCCATATAGGACTTCTTTTGCATTAGGGACAATGGCCAGCTTCATCACATAAAGCATAGCCCTGCTTTATGACAGACACTTGCATGTGGTGACTTGGTTGAACAGTTATTATCAGTTGTGCTAATAAGCATCTATCAGATATCATTTAAACCTCAGATCAAGCATTTTATTGTCACCATTATATATAGAATGAAATGAAGACGTGGGGAAGTTAAATACCATTAGCTATGAAGTCTCCCATTGACTTCTCACCTGTTCTCTTAGGCAGGAAACTATATTGCCTTGCAGTGTCTTGTTTGAACCTACCAACAATCTTGAGGTTGGTGTTGGATCCCCTCACTTTTCAGATAAAGGAACTAAGACAGAGAGGCCACACAGAAGCAACCAGAAGGGCTGGGACTTCTGCTCGGAACTCAACTCTCAGATCCAGTAGGTCCTCTACTCCCCAGGAGACAAGGAGGTGCTGATGTGAATCTTAGAAAGCTGGGATACTAGGAGCATCCTCCCTCCAGAGACCCTGGGACCAGAGTACCAGGGTTTAATTTGGTGTTGTAGGGCCTTCTACAAGCTACCTAGCTTTCCACTGACTCAGTTTCTTCTTCTCTTAAGGAGCTAACCATGGCATACCTCATGGAGGGGCTGTGAAGGTTTTTCGTGCCATGCTTAGCTGTTGTTCTTAAGGCTTCTCAAGTGTAGGCAAAACTAGGTGCCTCACTAGGCTGCAGCCTGCTCTGCAAAGAGCTTCATGCTAGCTTTTGTTTCAAATGGGTGTCTTTTGTCCAGTGACAGGTCACAATGCCATCTCTCTGCAGCATTAGGCATTAACCCAAAGTTGGAACTAATGAACCAAGGTTGCCAATCCAGACAGGACCACAGTCTAAGGAACATTCCAGCCACTTGCTCCTTTCTGAGCACTTTCTAATTCATCCCCACCAGGCTGCTGTGAGGGGTCTGGCAGGAAGACCCATTTTTTTAGGATGCCCACTGAGGCCAAGCAGAGCTGAGGGACCTACAAGGCTTCAAAGGAGTGGGTGGAGCCCACTGCTTTCCAGCTGTGGTTCCCAAGGCTGCAGAGGAAGAGACCTCAGTTGTCTTCTGGGCCTGAGTCCCCTGCTACAGAGATGAGGGTCCGAATGGGTGGTAGAAGGCTTCCCTCTTTGGATCAGGAACTATTTAAGTTTCTGTAGAGCCAAACTTCCACTCCCTGGAAGGAAAACGTTTCCGAAGGAGTCACAAACCTTGCTGGACCTCAGGGACACACAATTTTCAGTTAAGATGTTCACAAAACATTTGCTGGACATTATGTGACTGTCAAGCTGGTTGCTCTGCGGACTGGAGGAAATAAAGCGAGAACTGTCCCAGCAGGCATTCTCTTCTCTGTCTGTCTGTCTCTGTCACTCTCCACACAGACACTCATGCATGCACGCATGCACTCATGCACGTACTCTGAAACTCACATTCAGACCTAACCACTCACAAGGAAGATCGTTATGATGTAAATACAACAGGGAAGCTTTGGTGCCCTGCTGTGCCAGCACCCTGGGGGTACGGGGCAGAACAGCCTTACACCCGACATTCTGATTATTTTTGGTCTCAAATTCTTTTATACTTTCAGAAAACCTTAAGGTCACTAGAAGATCTGGTTTTCTGTGGGTTATGTCTATCAACGTTGCATAACAATTACACCAAGAGATTCTTTTGGAGGCGGAGGGCGGTTTTTGGGACAGGGTTACTATATGGAGCCCTGGCTATCCTGGAACTCACTCTGTATATCAGGCTGGCCTCGAACTCACAGAGATCAGCCTGCCTCTGCCTCCCAAGTGCTGGGATTAAAGGGGATTAAGGTGCTGGGATTAAACCACCATGGCCTGGCTAAACCAAGAGAATCTTACACCACAAGGACACACACTCATCCCAGCAGCCTTCAGAGCTGCCATCTTCATACGTCCCTCAACACTGTCCCTGCAATGCAGGGGCACAAAGAAGGCACATAGTCTTAGTACTATGCTGAAATAGTTTTCAGGAAGGTTTAGTTTTGTACACCTGAAGTTCCAGCACTTAGCAGCCTGAGGCAAGGGAGTAGCTTGAGCCCAGGAAGCTAGAGATTCTGACAAACAACAACAAAAAAGGCAAAAGAAATATAGCTTTGATATCATGGTCCCCT
Source organism: Psammomys obesus (assembly GCF_907164565.1). Lineage (NCBI taxonomy): Eukaryota > Metazoa > Chordata > Mammalia > Rodentia > Muridae > Psammomys > Psammomys obesus. The sequence continues at coordinate 22,740,127 of NW_026596040.1, forward strand.
TGAAAAATTATTTTGGGATGCCCAAATATTTATCAATATTTATTTATTGATATTAATATTTATCAATAAATATCAAATTATTTCCAATCCCCAGGCAAGTGCCCAAGGGCGGCATCATTTTTGGCTTCTGCAGAAGCTGTCCTTGTATTGATTGTTCAGAATGCAGCTTGGCTGCCCTTTGTCACTAAAAACAACTAGGCTGAATGAATTCTCTGAGGTTATGATATGGGCTTTAGTACCACGCTCTGCAAGCTGAGTTCTGTTTCCTTCCTGGTCTTTGATGGGATCTTACATGTGACACCTTGACTCTAAGTACTCTCTCTCGCTCCCCTTCTTGTTGGGGATTAAACTCAGGGTACGTGTACAGGCCAGGAAAACACAGTGCCACTAATCTACCTACACTACCACTACCTCCCCCGAAGGACTGATTCCTGACCAGATGGGTCACTAGAATCCAGCTAGGGCAGAGGAGGAGGAGCTAAGGCAGTCAGGGAGAAAATGATGGAGAGTGTGGACTGCTACCCGGGCCCTGGCCATTTCTACCTCCCAGAGAGAAAGCTCAGCTTGCTGTAAATGAACTGGGCCTTTCCCGGGGCTGTTCAGTCACCTTGTGCTGGGCAGTTACTGCACATTATTTTTTTTAAACCCCTGTGGTGTTTTGAATGAGAATGGCTCTCATAGGTTCATATCTTTGGATGCTTGTCCCGTTTGGAAAGGTTCCACTTTAGGGGGTGTGGCCTTGTTGGAGGAGGTGTGTCACTGGGGGGTGGACTTTGGAGTTTTAAAAGCTCACTCCAGGCCCCGTCTCCCTCTTTCTCTTTCTGGCTGCAATTTGCGGAGTAGGTGTGAGCTCTTGGCTACTGTTCCAGCACCATGCATGCCTGCCTGCTGCTGTGCTCCCTGCCATGATAATGCACTAACCCTCTGAAGCTGTAAGCAAGCTCCCACTTAAATGTTCCCTTCTATAGTCTTAATCACGGTGCCTTAAGAAGAAACTAACTAAAACAACCTCCACTGACCCAGGAAAAAAGAAAACAAAAGCTCAGAAGAAGAGAGCAAGCGCCAAGGACAGGCCTTGGACCCAGCTTCAAAGTTCAAACTCCTGTACTTTAATCTCCTACCACACCTCAGCTCAACCCAGCAGCTTGGAGGCCTGGACAGGGGTGAAGTGGCAGAGGCAGGGGTGGGCTTCCTCTCCAAGCTCTCTTTGCTGAAGGTGCTGGGTTACAACTTCACCTTGTGAGAGTCTTTCTGCAGGGCCTGAGTTTCCTGCTGCATGGACATCTTCCCAGGCAGCTGACCAAAACATCATAGCCTCAACTATCAGAGAAAACAGCATTCAGAACATACTCCTGCCAGGATCACACCCCAGAGAAAACGTTATACACACTTAGGACACAGAACCATTTAGCTAGCACCAAGCTCTTCCAGAACAACAGAGCTTACACCAAGAAGCTGGCTCTTTCTTAAAAGCATTAAACACAGAGTGTGTTCTATGTGGGATTTTCCTATCACAGGGATTTTAACCATCAGAGAGTTTTAATTAGAGAGAGGGCTTCTGGGTATAATGTAGATGACAAACTGTACACTACCAGACCAGCAGCCTTGACATCTAGGTAGAATAAGACTCTAGGGTCGTTGGTTCCCTAGGTCAGACAGTGACTTGGTAGGCCTGCCCTGAGGCTCATAAGCTGGCATTTTAGCAAGGTCTCGGGTGCTTCTGCTCTGGCAATGCAAGTTTCAGCATTTGTAGAATATGCCAGCAAACATGTATGAACCACACTGACTGCAGGAAAACCTTGTATCACTTAAGAAGCCATCAGACTGCCTTCTCTGGGGTAACAGAGAGGCAAGGGATGGACACTCCTACAGATGATAATAAACAGCTTCAGGGTAGAGTCTGGACCAATGGCTGGCAATCTGGGTCGAACTCAAAATGAGACCTTGGATTCTTGTACTTTCATTTTTCACTTGTGCTGAGCACTGGTTTTGCTGTATGTAAAATGAGAACAGGAAGACCCCCAATCTCAGGGGCTCAGGGTACTAGGTAAGGTCATGCTATGGCCATAGCCTGCACTCACTAATCGACTGCTGCTTTGTATGTTGTTGCTGTTCACTGACGCCCTCAAGAACTTTGGATTCCAAAGCAATGACCAGATGATATTTGTAGATGACGAGCTACGCTTGTTTTTAACACAAGGCCACACAGAAGATGCCCCACAAATACTCCTCAATGGAAATTTTGATGACCTAGCCCAGCTCTCTCATTTTAAAGATCTGTAACGTGAGTGTCAAAGAGGTTGTGTGACTTGGTTGTATTTACACAAGTAGTTGAGGGAAAGGAAATAAAGAGTGTGAAATCGACACACAATTTCTTTGAGCCCGATGCCTAAGATGAATCATGTCAGAGTAGCTAAAGGGTGTAGATAACCAGACTCCTCTTCCAGTGCTGTCATTTTCCAGCTGTGGGGTCCTGGGAACATTTCTAAACGTTTCTAAGCTTCCAATCTCTAAGGAAATAGTACAATATTAGCAGCCACTGCCCTGCAAGGTGATGATGAAGTAGTACTAGCATCAGACAGTTGGTCTTCATGCATGTCTGCTCCCAGAAAGATGCTCCAGGTGTGTGTATGTGTGTGGGTACAAGAACAGGGACTCTGCCAGGCTTACCACACAAGTCCCAGCCTGAGCTGAGCTGGTAATGGTGGTGGTGGTGGAGAGCAGGAGATCCCCTTCTCTCTCTGAGGGTGCGCAAAGCCAAGTGAGGGGACAAGATTCTTTAGTTAGAAGGACCAGCAATGTCACCCCTGAGCCAGGCCTCTACTGTTCCCATTTGCACACTTATGCCCTGTCCCTCTCCTTTATTCCTGGTCCAGAAAACATGAGCTTTTGGTGGGACAGACTAGGGTATCAGCACGAGAAACCCTGAGCACATGTGTGCTGTTGACACGGGTTCAACCACGTCTAGGGCAGTTGTCTGAGATCCATGGGAAAATGGCAAAGTCTCCTTGCTCCCCAGGGGTGAGGCTCAGAGTGATGGTGAATCCTTCCTCTGGTCCAAGTGCGAAACTGACCATGTGTGCAGAAAACATCCACCATAGCTGTCTTCCCAGATTCCCACGTTTATGATCTGAAGACTGGCCCTGCCACAGAATTTATACCTATCTCCTTGATGCAGCCATAGACCATAAACCCTGTCTCATTGTTCAGCCACATAAAATAAACATAGCAAGCTTCTGGGATTCTGCATTTTCTCAACCAGAGGGTCCAGTCTACCTGATCCCAGCTTTTCAGTGTGCTTGTCTATCTGTCTGTCTGCCATTTCTTCAGCTCCAGTCAAATCCACAGAGCCGTGCAAGAACTCAGTACATCAAAACAAAATAATCTTTTTTATTTTTATTTTTTTGAGTCACGGTTTCTCTGTGTGGCCCTGGCTGTCCTGGACTTTTGTAGACCAGGCTGGCCTCAAACTCACAGAGATCCACTTGCCTCTGCCTTCTGAGGGTAGGGATCAAAGGTGTGTATGTGCCACCAAGCCCAGCTGAGAACAGAATAATCTTTATGTCTAAAGTTTATTTAGAATTAAGTTTTGCTCATGTTATTTGGTTTAGTCTTAGAGAGGCACAGTGAATTCTAAGGACTAAAACCAAGCAAACAGAAAAAAACAGTTTGATTGTCTGTAAGCCTTTAATCTTTCAAGTGAGAGTAGACAAAGGTTTCAGACACAGAAACTCAAGATGAGGACTTGTATTCTCTGGGTTGCCAGAAAGTTTCTCAAATAAAACTGGAATTTACAAATACACCTAAGGTTAGACTTCTGATTGTGTACTGTTCCTGGGGAGAACCCATCCAGGACTAAGACCAACTATATGCTTCTCTCCACTCCCCACTGAAACAGAGATGTCATTGATCTGACGTTGAGTTCAAGGCCTCAGCCAATCATCCGTAGCCCTGATGAAGCCTCAAGAAAAGCTTTAACCAGAAGGATCCTTAGTAGCTACAGGAGCACAGGACTCCAGCAAGAACACTGGGAATATGGGGTTTATAGAAAGTGCTTAAAGGTAACGTGTCTAATTTCCATCATAAAAGAGAAAACAGGCAAACCTTAAAATCCTTCTGCAAACCACAGACAAAATAAACCAGGACAGGGCTCCTCCAGGGTTGAGGTCAGTCCAGCCCTCCTATCTCCATCCCTGCTACCTGACAGGTTTCTTGACAGATCACAAAGACAATTCACCCTTGTCTGCTGTCAGAGAAGCCACAGCACAGTTTTAAACTGGAAAGTGACAAGAGCCATCTGAGAGATTTTGTGCAGGGCCTACAGTTTTTTCTTTTGGTTTATTCAAATTTCCAAGCAGCAAATGTCCCAATTTTATTCTTGTTTGTAGTCATCTGTCTGGAAAGAGAGCAAGCCACTTCTTTAAAACTATTTCATTAAGATGTCTGAGCCCATCGTGGTGTGAGCATCTTTCATTCCAGCACTTGGGAGATGGAGGCAGTCAGATCTTTGTGGGTTCAAGCCCATCCTGGTCTATATTGTGAATTTCAGGACAGCCAGGGCTACACAGAGAAACTCTGCCTCAGAAAACAAAAAAGAAAGAAGGAGAGAAAGAGAAAGTTGGGGAGGAAGGGAGGAAGAAAGGAGAGAGACAGCTTTCTATGTTCTAACACCCAAGCTCAGCATTAGTGGGCTATGGCCTATGAGAACCTTTGTAACCTTCCTCTGCCCTGCAGGGAAGGCAGAGTGCCTATCAGATGTGAGATTTAGTATTGGGGTCTAGAGATAAAGGAAAGTGAAATCTTCCTATGACGCAAGGTGATCTTGCCCAGGCTGCCCCATGCTGGTCTTCACCCTCTCAGCCCAGGCATTCTGCACACGTGTTTCTGGCATCTGAGGATTTCCCTCCCTGGCCTGCCAAGCAGGCCCTCCGCTTTCTACTCTTCCCTGTTTCCATGGGGAAAGCTCTGTTCATTTGGCCACACAGGTATCTCCTAATTTATGCTATCAAACCTTGATGGATCTCTCTCTCTTGCATTTCACGGGGTAAGATTTTCTTTAAAAGATTTATTTACTTGTTTTTAAGCTTATAAGTGTGTTTGCCTGTGTGTATGCGTGTGTACCGTGTAAATGCCTGGTGCTGGCAGAGGCCAGAGAGGGAATTTGACTTAGGACTGTTGTTATAGAAGAGCAGCAAGTGCTTGTAACTGCTGAGCCATCTCTCCAGCCCTCATGTAGTAAAATTTAAACCTTACCATTTGCCAGTGTGTGTGTGTGTGTGTGTGTGTGTTGGGGAAAGAGATAGAGTCTTGTGTATCTTAGTGTAGCCTCAGACACGGGGATGGCTTTGAACTTCTGATCCTCTAGACAAGTACTTTGAGATCATCATGCTGGTTGCTGTAGTAATGCTGAAATCGAATCCTCCTCTTCCTTGTATATCTTTTTTGGTCACTTTTCCTCATTTGGGCCTGAACGTCCTATGTACAGAAGCATGCTCACATCCAACATGAAGTATGTGCTGAAGGACTTGTGAAAAAAAAATGAATTATGGACATGAATTTTTTTCTTTTGTAGATAAACTAACAGCTTATTAATATGCATTAAGCAAACACAACCACCCTGATAGCATAGTAAAAAGGTGTTTGGAAAAAGAAAAGCACAAAACAAAAAGCTCTGGTTAAAGAAAGGAAATGAAGTAAAACTATTTCCAATTTTCTGAGAAAGCACCAGATTGATTTCCAAAGCAGTTGTACAAGTTTACATTCCCACCAGCAATGGAGGAGGGTTCCCCTTTCTCCACATCCTTGCTAGCATGTGCTGTCATTTGAGTTTTTGATCTTAGCTATTTTGATGGGTGTAAGATGGAATCTCAGAGTCATTGGTGGCAAGTGTGAATTCTAACATAAACTGGAAATGGTGGTAACAGAAGATGCTGAGCCAAGGGTCTGTGATTGTCAACTTGGTAGGACTCAGAATCACCACAGAAACAAACCTCTGGGTGTGGCTGTGATGCAGGTTCTAGGCTGGATTAGCTGAGGTGGGAAAACCTATCCTAGATGTGGGTGGTACCACACTGTAGGCTGTGGACCTGGACTGAAGAAAAAGGAAAGCACCAGGATCCACCGCTTTCTCCTTCCTGTGGATACATCATGACCAGCTTCCTCACACTCCCATCACCACGAAGTCCTCTTCATGATAGTCTGTGACCTCGAACTGTGAGCCAAAATAAACGTTTCCTTCCAGAAGTTGCTTTTGCCACAGCAACAAGACAAGTAACTAATATAACCCCCCTCCCAGGTTCAAGTCCTGTTTCTGTTTCCTAGCCATGAATGACTGAGACAAATATCCCCCCGCTGTAATATACCGTTAACCCACAAATATGACCCCTGAGTAGGAACGGGCTTGACACAAGAGAATGTACTTAGGATAGCATCCAGCATATTGTAGGCAATCAGCCAACATACCTACTTTATGAGACCTACATGTTATTTATATGCATTAATTTGTGTGAGGTGGGCTAGCCATGTTTTATAGGTGAGGACTTTATAAGTCTGAAGATGGCAGAATGGGAGTGGCTGGTCAGGATCCCTTTTCTCCAGAACTGCTGCTCTCATGGGAGTCTAATTTTAGGGTAGTTCGGCAGAGGCCACTGGCACCACAGGGAAGGTTAGCAGAATCATCCCTTCAGTCTTCAGGTTCAGATCTCTCTCCTTTTCCGCCGAAGGGCCCTTTTAGTTTGCTGCAAATCTGTCTGGCTGGGGCCACAGGGCACTCTGCTTCTTCCTGTGGCTTTACAAATGCTCCTTTCAAGGGACAGCCTGCAGTGGGCAAAAGGCTGGAAGTGACAGCATTGGTTGGACCAGTGAGTTTGTTTTGTTTCGTCTTCAGCAAAGTAAACATTTCCTGTTGTCCTGTTACACAGGAAGACCATGGGATAAATGGGATAAAAGAGAAGCAGTAGACATGCCCCACCTGCCCAGGCAGGACCTGGCATTTAGCATCTTGCCCCTGTAGAAGACACCTTGGAAGGCCTGTGTATGTTAACTAGAGCAACTGTTGTTTCCCAGGGGAGAGAAGAGAACAAGTAGGACTTTGTAGGAAGGAGGTATAGGGGTAGGAGGAATGTGTGTGTGTGTAGTTTGGGGCCCTGGTCTCAGAGGACTTGGTTTTAACTCCCCTCACCTACTCAGGGTGATTAGGGGTAAGCCATCTAACTTCTCTGAGCACCAGTTGCCTCCAAGGTTTGAGGCTGTTGAACTCACAGATGTGTCGGTGCAGGGAGGCGGGGAATGACTGTGCGTTTAAAGCAGGACAGGAGACTAGCACATTTTACTAACCTGCTGTAATTTCAGCAAGACAGTGAGGTAAGAAAGCCAGGAAGGCCATAGGTCAATGGGGAAGCAGTCAGTTAGTCATACCTGACTCTGTCTAGGAGTAGCTCTGTCTAGGAGCTAGGCATGGGGACAGGCTCAGGGAAATCCAGTGTCTTCCCTGCCATTCCCAGCAGCAAAATCTGCCCTTTTTGAGGGCTCTTGCTTAAGAAACCTGTTCTCTGGGCCTCAGGGAAGCCCCAGCTTCCTTGAACCAGGCCATTTGCACATGGATGGGGGGCTCACCTATGACTTCCTACTTCTGAGGAAATATCTTCTTGTTGTGGGACTGGGCTCTCCCAGAATTGTTCCTTTGTCTCTGGATTCCTCCCTGTTTAGCTCACAATGGAAACGGTTCTAGGAGGAAGTGGGAAACTGTGACACCCACTCCTTCCCTCCCCCCCCCCACGCCCCCGTCATCAAGATGGGAGCTGCTTCTGTTTGGACAGTCTGCACTGTCTCCCTCACCAAAGTCAGGGGGAAACAGCAGCAGCACCTGGAGCGCCCATAAAACAGCAGCTTGTATTTGCAGCTCTTCAGTGATGTTCCTGGTGTCACGCCGAATACTGCACGTGTTGCCTCGGTTCTCCTCCTAACCCTGCACAGTAGGTAGAATCTGCCAATGTATGAACGGACCAAAGGAGGCTCAGAGGCCACAGTCATTCATCTAGAGATGCACAGAGCAGACTTTGATTCACACTCATATCCAGTTCAGCTTAAGCTTCTGGTGTCCACAGTGTAACATTTTCTGGCTATCTTGTGACTAAGCACATCCTGCAGGGAGGTTCTATGTTGAACAGTTTTATTTCCTTTATAGGAAGGGACAGAGAGCCTCAGAGGGATAAAAACTGGATTAATTCTAAATCTAGCTTCAGGAGTTACTCTCATCCCTGGACCATACAGACACGCCCCATTCTTAATTTAGACGTTACTTATGTAGTTGGTTATTATCATTACTTTGTAATTGGTTATTTTTCTATCTGTGCTAAGCATCCACCAGCCTGTCGCTCCACGCAAAAGCCAGGATCTTGACAGCTCTGGTCTCTATGATCTCTGGCATCTTCTTCAGACCCCGCCTTCCTCATGTATTTGCTTCCTTTCTTCACAGCTTTACTGTAACCAGACGGAAATCCACATTTTAAAGTTTTAGCGATTAACTTCATTAAGTGGCTTTAATGCTATCGACAGCCCTCTGCTACTTTACTATTATGCTGCAGAGAGATTTGTTCATGTTGCTTCCTGTCCTTGTGTTCCTCCCTTCCCACAGCTTCATGCTGCTCCTCCATGGGATCATCTCTGTGCCTAGCTCAGTGTTTGTTCCCTCTTTGTGGCATCGCTGTACGGTACGAACTCAGTTTTACCGAGGTCCAGTGAAGTTACAGAACTTGCTAGAGGTCACAAGTGCCAGAGTGAAATCTTTCCGGGCACCCATGATCCATGATGTGCTGTGTTTGGATAACGTGGAGAAAACAAGAAAACACAGACACTGGAGCCAGAATCCAGGGGCTCAAATCTTGGCCACCTCCTTACTGATGACATGGCCTTGGCCAAGTTGCTTTACGTGTTTGAACCTCAGGTTTCTCAACACCAGAGCAGGTGAGCATAACTGCCTACCTACCCTGTGAGAATAAAGTCTTACAGTATCACTATAAGTTATATAAGCACACTGGGAGCTGAGGTTTTGTAGACTGATCGATTTCGATGAACAGTACAGATGTGCTGGCCAATAAAGGTTCTAACCATGTGAAGGACTCCATAAAGACTCAGGAGGCGTGGCTAAGCAGCAGCCCACACACAAGCTCAGGCTGAGGTAGAGCATCAGCACCCAGAAAAGGTGCTTCAGCGTGAAAGCAGCCAGAAAAGGATCGACAGATGTCTCAGGCTGCACCAGTGGGAAGCACCTATGCATACAGCTTTGTTCTGCATTGTGGCTCAGATATTTGAACACTTGCCCTCAACTAATGCTTTGGAAAGCTGCAGAACCTTAGGCTGTGAAGGCTTGCTGGAGGAAATATAACACTAGGGGGTAGGCCTTGAGGTTTCATGCCAAACCACTGTTACTCTGCTCTCCACCTGCAGACCAAGGTCACCATCCATCCCATATTCATGCCTTCTCTGCCTAGCTTTTGTCTGACCACCTTCTTCTTCCTTCTTCCTTCCTCCTCCTTCTCTTGTTTTTTGAGTCTTGTTTTTTGAGTATGTAGCCTTGGCTGTCCTGGACTTGCTTTGTAGACCAGGCTGGTCTCAAACTCAGAGAGACCCACCTGCCTCTGCCTCCCCGGTGCTGGGATTACAGGCATGCACCACTGCGCTCAGCTTCTCTGACCTTGTAGTATCTATTTTACCCAGTGCTGTCTGCTTATGGTGCGTCCTCTTACTGACCTGTGCTCCAGTAGTCACCTCCTAGAAGCTATGTGGCCTCAGGCAAGATATTTAATTTCTACATGTCTGTCTCATGTGCAGAGTGGAGATAATGAAACTGCTGTCTATATCTAGTAGCTGCATAGCACCCTCATGCTAACCAAGCTGAGCCTTTATTATAGCTTACAGACACCGCAGATTGTAAGCCAAGTAAACCATTCTCTCTTAGGCTGCTTCTTGTCAGATATCTGGTCACAATACCAAGAGAAGCAATTCATAAAACTGGTACCAGGAGCGGGGTCATTATGTAAAACACTTGACTATGTGGTTTGATGACTTTTGGCTTTCCAGATGAACAGGGAAGAGCTGGATGTTGGAGAAACCCTAGAATGCTGTAAACAGAGCTTACTAGGCTGTTCTAGTGGAGAGATTGTGGAGAGAAATGCAGACAGCAGAAGCCCCCTCAAGAGATCCCAAAGAGAAATAAGGACCCTTAATTCTTTGTGTTCCAAAGGAAAGATGGTGTTCTGAGCCCTGGAGGGCTGGAAGAGGTTAGGGTATGTTTCAGTGTGGGTCAGTTGGTAAAGCCAGAAGGAACTCATGTAGGAGTGGAATGAGAGCGACTGGCAGAAGTGGTTAATTAGGACTGGGCAAACATTTCAGATGGGAGCAGATGTCTAAAATAAAGTCACCTTGCTGTGAAGAGTGGAGCACACAGAGCCCCATTTCAGGTGGAGTTAAAGGGGCAGAACCCCAAGTCTAATGGGGAAGTGAAGCTCTAAGTGCCTGGGATCACTGGAGAATCGGGCATCTACTTCCATGGCCTGTAATCAAGTTGCTGGTTTCTACTGGGAAGTCTGGGGGCCTGGCCCACAGCCAACCTCACAGCAATTCAAGGTATATCAGAAGGTTTCTGCAGGCAAGGGGAAGAGAATCAGGGAAACAGATTTGCAACCTAGTGGACAGTCCAAAGGGTCATTCTGAGCTCACCCTGAGCACCACACCTGGACCATTTACCTCACCCATGGCGACACTTAGCACTATTGTCAATAATAGCAAGGCTTTCCAGCTACTTGATGGGACTGGCCACTGCTCATGTTTTCTTCCTAGTGATCTTTGTCCTTTGAGAAAACAAAGGCTTGCTGAGGGATGCCAGCTGCCCTGATGGCTGGGGAAAGGAAGGAAAATCCACTTGATTCTGGGTGTTTTTCACCCCAGCTCACGGTGCTGTTCACCCTTTACTATGCTGACCCTAGCCTTTCCACCAAGGCATCTTGGGCATCAGATTCTCATTTTGATCCAGACAGCTGAAAATGTCTTCTATACAGAGAAACCAATATTGCGTTTGTGGCACTGCCCCACTACCCACAGAGCATTCTGCTCAAGACTCCCCGCCTTCCCAGGAGCCGTTCCACCCTTGGAGAGATTGTTCTAAGGGGATCCGCTGGCCCCTCTGCAGGTGCAGCCGCTGTGACCCTCGGGTGTGCTAGATGCCATGCCGATGTGACATACATTGAGTCACAAGGGAGGCTACGGCAGAAGAGACTATGGATCAAGGCCATCCTGGGCCACCCTGTGTGGGTGTGTGCGATGGGTGTATGTGAGTATGAACACACACATGCCAGGATATGAGTTAAGGTCAGAGAACAACTTGTAGGTGTCAGTTCTCCCCCTCCAAAGGAACAAATCCAGTTAAATGGTTAAGTCAGCGGGTGAGTGGGAACTGTCAGGAAAGTGGGGGAGATGTTAGGCAGTAATGAGGGGTGATTTGGTTTGCGTGAAGACCTGTGCAGGGCTCTGGATCCTCGTAGCACTATTGCTCTTATTTCCATTTTGTAGATGAGGAAACAGACAGACATTAAATATCTTGCCTGGCTGGATGTGGTGCACACACCTGTAATCCCAGCACTCTGGAGGCAGAGTCAGGCGGATCGCCATGAGTTCCAAGCAAAGTGAGTTCAGGACAGCAAAGGCTACACAGAGAAACCCTGTCTCGAAGAACCAAACCAACCCAACCAACCAACCAAACAAAAAACAACCAGCAAAACAAAAAACCCCCACAAACAAGCAAACAAAACCCCAAAAATCTTGCTTGAGGTGACATAGCTTCTTGGCAGTGACCACTGGGACACAGGGCAGTATGAGGACACAGCATAAGTAAACAACACTGGGGGGTATCTCAGATATGAAAAAGGAGGTCAGCTCAAGAGCTAGGTGTGTTGGCTGGGGCTTGTAACCTCAACTCTGGTGAAGCAATATCAGGCTGGTTCCTGGGATTCACTGGCTACCAGCCTAGCCTACTTGGCAAGTCTTGGGCCAGCTGGAAAGCCTATCTCAAGAAGATCCCTTCTGTGGTAGGTGGACCAAATATACAGACCCATAACTGGACACGGTGCAGAGTGAGAGACCTTGGAATAAAATGAGATGTCTCCATCAAATCTCTCCCCTTAGGGCTCAGGAAACTCTGCAGAAGAGGGGATGCAAAGATTGCAAGCCTAAGCCAGATGGGAACCCAGTGGTGAGAGGTTAAGTAGACATAAGCTCCCATCCCTAACCCAGAGGCTACCTCCAGTTGGTAACTGTTTTCAAAGGAGAAATTATTTTTCACTAATGGAGTCTCACTGGGTATACAAATGACAGTTAAGGAAAGGCCGAATGGCCAACATAAAACAAACTCAATGGTATTATTATCATCATTATTACTATTGGTCTCATAATTCGCGCACACACACATACACATACACCTATCTTACAGATCTTTTGCTTATGTATTATGGTTTTCTTTTCTTTTCTTTTTCTTTTTTTTTGAGAGTTCTCGTGCAGTTTCTGTCTGTCCTGGAACTCACTCTGTAGCTCAGGCTTGCCTCTAAATCAAGAGTTTTTTTTTTTTTTTTTTTTTTTTCCATACAGTATAGTATGCCTCTGAGTGCTGGGATTAAAGGCGTGGGCCACTACCACCCCCAATTTTGTTTTCACTGGTTTTCTGTGCATGAAAACGTATGCGTGTCACTCTCTGAAACACTTTCTTGTGCTTTTTAAAAATTCTTTTTTTTTCTGTTTCTTCTTCTTATTAATTATTATTATTATTGCTTGTTTGCATTTTAATGATGGAGAGACAGGTGGATTTGGTTGGCTGGGGAAGTGGGGAGGATCTGGGAAGATTTGGGGAGGGAAAACTGCATATGAAAAAAATCAATTTTCAATTAAAAAAAGAGATACCCTCTCTTAAAAAGGTGGATGGTCTTTGAGGAATGATAGGCTAAACTTGTCCTCCAGCCTGCACACTCAAGTGTGAGGCCCTACACACACGCTCCTGCACACTCACAGAAGTAGGTGCACCTTCCCATGCCTGCTTGGCGCGGTTCAGCAGAAGAAACGGAATTATACGGAAGCAGGTACAGACAGGATGCAAAAGGGGTAAGCAGACACCAGCAGGCAGCGAAGGCCCGTGACTCTGGCCTTATCCGTCTCTATAATTAGGCACAGCAGCAGCAGCACGGCCTCCAAGAATAGAGACACACCCCGTTAGAGACCCGGGATGGGGGCCTCCTCTCTGGAGGCATTCAAGGCTCTGCCGGCTTCTCCCTAATCCTCTGGGCTGCAGGCACGCCATTCGCCATTCTGCTTGCTCCTCGGCACCTTCGGGCACCTTCTGGGCCTTTCTTTCCTCTCTCTCCCTTCCCCCACCTGGAATGCCATCTGCAGTGTTCCTCAGGGTCTTGGCTACAAAGTGTCCCTTGAGCCCTCCGGTCCTTTACGCATTCTCTTTGATGCACACCGACCAGATATAGTTTCGGGTCAGCCCGCACAGTCTCACTTTCCAGCTTGCTCTCTATAGCCCTTCAGAGCCACACCTGGCTGCTAGCTAGAGGCGAGGAAAAGCCATTAGTCTCTGTGGTTTCCAGGCATGGTCCCAGGAGATCAGTTTTCATGGTTCAAGTGGAGCTAAAAAAATCTTCCTCGGTTTCATATCAGCAGGATCTGCCCTCAGCACACCCTCCAACAAGAATGGGCAGGAAGGGTAAATATTTATTCTCCAAATGAATGAATCTGACTCCATCTTCAAAAGAAAGCTTTTGTATAAATTATCATAATTTCTCCATCTTAAGATTTGAAGATGTTTTTATCTACTGAATAACAGCTTCTTTTTTTTTTTTAGAAAAAAGAAAAAAAAAGAATAAATTAACATGTCAATTGTAGCAGGCATTCTGAGGAGTTGTTTTTTTTTTTTTTTTTTTTTTTTTTTTTTGTCTTTGTACCAATGAAATAATTTAAAAAAAGATTTTAATTTTTTTTTTCTTTTGGTTCTGGGTCTCTCAGAAAAGGGGTTCTTAAACCTGACTCAGCCATGGTGATGTAACGCAAGGCAGGTTTCTATAAAATGTCCAGCAGAGCTCCAGATCTGACCTCTGGGGTGTCTGAATCAGCAGGGCTGGCTGTGGTTGCCATGAACGACCACCAAGAGAAGGCTCCGTGCAGATAACGGACAGGCCTGTCGCTTGAAGAGATTGGGTCTGCTTTCTGCTTGGGACATCATTAGTGGCTCTGGGAAATGCCACTTGGGGGCCCAGTCACATGACCTTAGGGGAGCTACTGCCCTTGAACCTCAGGTCCCCCATGTAAAATGGAGGGAGGACACAGTGTTTCCATGTGCTTCTTTGGCAAAAGCCAAGGGGTTTGCATGGTTTCCTCAGGGGTTGTGTTACTGCACTCAGTACTCCCAATGGAACTCTACTGCTTAAAGTTTTTGTTTACAAAATAATTATGAACCTAAAGTAATCCGAAAAACAGAATCAAACAGACATTCCCATCTCTAGCACTGTTTACGCACAGTGCTGTATTTTTCAGTACTGAACACACCCCACCACAATACTCCCAGCACGGTCTGCTCTTTCTCTAAAGCCTTACCCAGAGTGGGCAAACCTCTGGGAAGGCCTGGATGGACCAGTGGCTCTCAACCTTCCTAATGCTGTGACCCTTTAATACAGCCCCTTACATGGTGACTCCCCAACCATTAAGTTACTTCCATTGCTATTTTATAACGGCGATGGTGCTATTGTTAAGTTCTGTAAATATTTAATACGCAGGATATCTGTTACAATCCCCGTGGAAGCGTTGTTTGACCTACAGGTTGAGAACCGCTGGCTTAGGTGGTTCATCTTTTTTAGGCTTTGCAGGATGGGTATGGCCTGTTCCAACTATTCTGCTGTGGTCCTGTGCTAAGGAAGCTCATCAACGGCATAAGGAATGGGCATATGGCGCTTCCCCAGCAACACTAGTAAAGCTGTTCTTTGGCCCATGGACTGAGGTCTGCCGGCCACTACACTGCATGTAATTCAGTCACTGCACGATAACCGGTCAGAAGGAGAAACTGAAGTTCAAGAAGGTGATGCACAGTCAGAGGCTGGCTCCCCATCTGCCAACAGTGCCTTGGCTTCCTTAACTCACACTGCTCACTCAGTCACCTCTCCTGCCCTCTGGGAATGACAAGATTGAGAGGATGGTGCTTGGACAAGACACGTGCTCCACTTCTCTCTCTCTCCAGATCAGTTTTCCTCCAGGATCTTGGAGGGCTATAAAAAGACCCCTGGCCTGCCTCCTGGGCAGCAGGCTGCTGGTGAATTCCCTCAGGCTGGAATGACTGCAATGTGGTGCCACATTCTGCCCCCGCCCTGGCCTGACAGCTGTGCCAGGGAGAAGAATCAGGCCTGGCCCGCTCTGTACTTCCATCATCTCCCACGATAGGTGTCACTGGCATTCCTGAATGAGATTTTCTGTGGAAGCCTAACCCTGCCTGGGGCCCTCCTGGGCCAGCCTTCTTGGTGGCTTTAATTCTAAACGCAGGTGACAGTGGGAAGGCTGGGAAGGGGAAGACTTAACACCTCAATTCACAGGATGCCTGACTGTTGTCCCTTCACTGGTGGAGGGTGTCCTCAGAATGGTCGCATCCCTACCTTGTAGTCGTTACCTAGTGAGCTCCCCAACATTCATGCAAAGCAGCAAAGACTAAGGTTAAGGACATACAGGCACCATGAGACCAAAAAGCTTTTGCACTGCAAAGCAAATATTCAACAAAGCCAGGAGACCACTGTGCCAGCTACGTATCTGACAAGAGCTTAATACACATTGGAGAAACTATACAGAACCCCAAAATTAAACACCAAAAGAACAAATAATACAACCAACAATTGAACAAATGGACTATAGTTCTCAAAAGAAGTACAAATGGCCAATAAATATATGAAAAATATGTCCAACGCCCCTAGCACACCAGGGAAATGCAAAACTGCCACCTTGAGATTCCATCTCCCGCCCAGTCAGAATGGCCAGCAACTCAGAAGCAAATAATAACAAATGCTGGTGAGGTGGTGAGGAGAAGGGAACCCTTATACACTCGTGTGTGGTGTGTGTGTGTATGTGTGTGTGTGTGTGTGTGTGTGTGTGTGTATGTATGTTTGTGTGTGTCAGGGGCAGGGGGTGTAAATTGATCCAGCCACATGGAAATCAGTGTAGGAGCCCTTCCAAAACAAAAAGCTAGAGCTACTATTATCATCTGGCTAGACCATTCCTGGGTACATGTCCAAAAGACTCTTAAGTCGTAACACAGAGATGCCTGCACACCCATGTTTACTGTGCACTTTCACAACAGCCAAGCTAAGAAATCAGCTCAGGTGCCTATCAATGAATGAATGGAGGGAAATGAAGTGTGTATGCATAATGGAGTTTTAGTTATTCAGCTATAAACCCCCCCAAATTATGTCAGCTGCAGGAAAGTGGATGGAACTAAAAATTATATTGAGTGAAAAAAACTCAGACTTATGAAGACAAATATATGTTTTTCTTTCATATGGACAATCTATTTAAGAAATGACACACAGGAGCTGGGCAGTGGTGGCGCACACTTTTAATCTTAGCTGTTGGGAGGCAGAGGCAGGCGGACTCCAAATTTGAGGCCAGCCTGGTCTGCAGAGTGAGTTCCAGGACAGCCAGGGCTACACAGAGAAAACCTGTCTCAAAACAAACAAACAAACAAACACCACCAAAGATATAGAAGAAATATTTGTGTGCTCCTCTTTTGGGGCGATCATGGAAATATCTTGTCCTGGTACACTCTACACATGTATGAAAATGCCATAGTGAAGCCTAATATTTTGTATGGTACACACACACTAATGAGAAAGGAATTTTGGAGGTCTGGAGGCAGGCAGAGCTGAGCAGATACACAGACTTGCTAAGACTCAGTATCTTCATCTGTAAGATGAGGGTAATAATAATATCTCCATTGACTGGAGTCATGGTGACTGCACAGTAAGTATGATGTGATTACAGATATTCAGTGTTCGACATATGACCCCAAGAATATAATGCAGAAGACAGTCCTAAATATCAGGATTTACATGTACGCAGAAGACACATGTCAATGATAACCTCGAGCTTCTAAAAGCCCAGACCCCTGAAGAGGGATTGATAAATGAGTCTCATGGGAACTGAAAAGCCAATATGGTAGAAAGACCCCACAGGTAGGTGATGCTGCACTGGCCTCTTTCTGGAGGGTGCTGAATTTCAGTAGGAAGAATGGCTGCACTGTCCGCTTCCTAGGACTACTGCCATGGCTGGGAAGAGCCACAGAAGAGAGAGGGCATCTGAAAAGGACTCCAGCATCAGTTCTCAACCCAACGATTCTCCCTATCCCATGGGTCCTTCTTGTGCACTGCATACCCCTCCCCCAGCCCATAAATGGCTGTTAAGTGGCAGTATACATGATGACCACGGGCATAGGGTGGTCTAGCCTTTGACAAATGTTTTCCATAGATGCTCAGCATCCACAAGGCCAGGCTGAAGTGAATGCCACTGGGAAGATGTTAAATACCCCTCAAAGTTAAAAAAAATGTAGGGCAGAGTTAGGAGGAATAACATATGTTATGGGCTGTAATAAAAAAAAATGTTCATGGCTATTTTAGTTTTGTTTTGGCTTATTTGTTTGTTTGTTTTGTTTTGAGAGAGAATATCACTATGTAGTTCTGGTTGGCCTAGAACTCTCTAAGTAGATCAGGCTGGCTCAAACTCACAGGAATCCAGCTACCTCTGCTTCCTGAATGCTGGGGTTAAAGGTGTGTGCCACCACTCCCTGCTTGGCAACTTAAGAGTTAAAGTAAGAGAACTCTAGTTTGAAGGAGTCTTGCCTTGAGTAATAGGTCCAGACCACAGAGCTCCACTTGGTAGAAAGTGGGAAAGGCCCTTGGCTATCCCTCTCTTACTTAAAATAGGCAACAGAGAATCCAGGAAGATTGTGTGAGCAGGGTCAAAGGTCATGGCAAAGCAGTGTATGAGAACTGTGGTATTCATCACCAGTGAGAACAAGTTTACCCAGGAGCTTTGAAAAAAAAAAAAAAAAGCAAATTCTCAGATCTCACTCCTGATCTCTGGAGTGTGTTTTCTTTGGGCTCCATATGGCAGGATCTGGAGCCCAGGTAGATTAGGGAAGCACATAGGAAGTGGTCCTTAAGGCACGCTGGAGAAGCCAAGGGTAGAAACAGGAAGACCCTGTAGTGGTTAACAGGATATAGTAGAATCAGCCACCCAAGATCCATTTCCCAGTAACAGTCAACAGGATTTGGGATCTGACTTCACAAAGGAGGAAGGCAAAGGAAACAATGTACAACGAATGATAAAGCCCACACTCTGTCCCTCAAATCACAGTCACTGATGTGGCAAATCCTGGTGTTAAAAATGACCACATCCAGGGTCCACTCAAAGCTGGATCCTCTCACTTCATTTCTTCACCATCTTGACAGACATTCACCCAGCAACTACTAAGTGTCGAGCATGGAGGGAGGCACTGAGGAAGGGGCGAGGAATAAGCTAGGAAAGGCCTATCCTCAAAGAGCTCCTGCCAACAGCGCATCCATGCCGCAGTTAACTGCAACTGTGAAAATGAGCACTAGCGGTGTATGCAGCAGCAAGCAGAGGCAGCTGGGAAGACTGGGGAACACTGCCCTGGGAAGAAATGTTTGCTTGGGGACAGGGGAAGGCACAGAGTATCCAAAGCTGGACGGAGTAAAACCAGCAAGAGGAAGTGAGCTGTTGGAACAGAAGAGCAGGCAATGGATGATTGCAGCTTAGAGAGAGAAAACAGCGAAAGGTCTGCTCAGGCCAGCAGATTCTCTCTCCCTTTCCTCCTTTCCCTCTTTACATTTCATTTATTGAGAGAGAGAGAAGAGAGAGAGAGAGATAGACTGCATGTATCACACTATACATGCCAAGCTTAGATAATAACTACTGTGTCACTTCTTTCCTTCCACCATGTGAGTCCTGAGGATCAAACTCAGGAAGTCAGGTTTGGGGGCAACTGTCTCTACCCACTGAGCCATCTCACCGGCCCATTAGTTTTAAATAACCCGCTCTGAACTTCATCCGACCCCAATCTCCTCCGATTCTATATCTTCATACACTGACCCATAAATCCCACTAAATGCTGCACTGTAGCCCGCAGCTAAATGAAAGTAGAATGTTTCAGGTCCAAGTACACACACCTGGGAGCCCTGTCCTCCACAGTGTTTATGGAATCTTCTGGAAAAGTAGGTGAAGGTGACAGTAATCCTTAGCCTACATATTGGTTAAGGACTATTTAACCCCAGGCAGCATCTGTTTTTCTCTTTTTCTTTCTTTCTTTTTTCTGTTTGTAGAACTCTTCCTGCTTCGGCTTCCTGAGTCCCGGAATTACAACCACTCACCACCACACCCAGCTTCTAGCTTTGAACATTTCTTTCATTCATGAACTTGTAAGTGGAGCCCCGCACCGGCCTCTGGTTAACCTTTAACAGAAACTTCTAAAAGGTACTTCTGCTACCTCTCCTATAGGAATGCTAGTTTGAGAACCAATTTCATGTTACCCCTTCAAATTTTGTCTTGTTCCAGAAACACCCCCATTTCCATTGATAGTTCTTCGGGTCAAAGTTGTGTTCGAAAGAGAAAAAGCCACGGGCAGGCTCATCTGACATGGTGGGGGGTGAGAGGGGGGTCCCAGCTTGAGCCCTTGGAGGTAAGCTGACTTCGTAACAGCAAGCCTTTGAGTGCACCCTGTATATAACTCACATATACAGGAAAAGGTATGCTCGCTGTCCACACACGAGCTTCATCCAGGGACAGAAAGTTTTAGCATGTCCTGTAGAAGATGAAGTCAGGAGGCTCGCCTGTGGCCAGAACTACCTCACTAGTGGCCAGGTCTCTTTGTGTGCCAGGCACACCTCAGGAAGTGTAGGTGTGGGAAGTGAGTGGGAAGTGGCTTCTACGCCTGTGACTGCTTCTGTGAACTGTGCTCATTTGCAGACGGTATGCTGGGAGAAGAGCAATCCCGTTTCCCAGGTTTGTTCCTACTCTCTCTGTGGATGTCTGATGGCATAATTGTGACAGAGGACTTGCACAGGGCAACTGAAACAGAAGATTTGGAATCTAGTCCTATTTTAGGGCTTGGCCGGTCCCTTACTACCATGGAGGCAGTTACCAGAACGCTTAAAATCAGGGCTGTGTTCAAACCTTGCTCTGTGTATCAGTGGCTTTTCTGGACTGACTTATGTGTCCTGTCTACCCTTACCATCTGCCTACTCAAATGATGAAGCCCTAACTCCCATGTGATTGCACTTGGAGCCAGGGGCTTCGGGAGGTAGCTGAGGTTAAATGAGGTCATAAGAATGGGGTTTGAGATCTTAGATGGATGGGCTGCCATCCATCTAAGAAGTGGGAGCCCATGGAGAAGAGGTGTGTGAAAATACAGAAAGAAGAGGGAAATGTAGGACAAGGCCTCGTCCAAAGTTAACCTTGATCCCAGGCTACCAGCATGAAGAGCTGTGAGAAGAGAGATTTCTGTTATTTAGAGAGACCTGGTTTTTGAAACTGTGCCACAGCCTGTTTTCCTGAGAGGGGATAGCCTCTGACCCATGAATTGTTCACACAGAAACCATGTGTAAACCGAACAGGGAGCCTCTTGCCCGGCGAGGGCAAGTGCCGAATTCAACTGTAACTGCTACAAATACTGACGGCTGTTTTTGCCCAGGGTGACCCTATCTTGCTGAAGAACCTCCTACCCTGGGGTGGTAGAAAGATGCTAAAATGAGACCTACATTTAAAAAACTCTCCTTGACATGGGGAAGCCGGGAGTAGAGTACACATCTACCTGAGGAACATTTACAGGGGCACAACAAGGAAGACCAGGTCTTACTTTTATTTTCTGTTGCTGTGGCAAAACACCCACCCACAAAAGCAGTTGAAGGGGGAGAGGGTTTATTTTACCTTAGCGTTCCAAGTTACAGTCCACGGCTGTGGAGACATCAAGGCAGCAGGAACTGAGAGCAGCGAGTCTCACCCACAGTCAAGAGCAGAGGGAGAATAAACGCACTGTGCTCCGCTCACCGGGGCTCCCTTTTCATATAGCCCGCCACACAGATCTAGGGAATGGTGCTGCCCACTGTCAGCCTGGGGCTTCCCACATCAGCTGACATAATCAAGAGAATCCCCCAAAGGCGTGCCCACAGGCCAACCTAATCCAGACAACCCCTCCCCGAGACTCTTCCCAGGTAATTCTAGAATGTGTCAAGTGATAAAGCCAACCATCACAGCCTGCTAACGTCATTTCTGAACCCTCAGAGTTTATCTTAAAGACACAGAGAGATTTAACCCATAATACAGTCACATTTGCTTTCACCACAGTATCTGAAATGTAGGAAACCAAGATGACCTGCTTTACTTAAAGGCTGACACGGCTATTGTAGGTCACAGAAAAGTTCTGTTGTGATAATTCTGCAGGATTCTTTCAAAAATAGACATTATGGTCTGGTGGTGCTGGCATATACCTTTAATCCCAACACTTGGGAGGCAGAGGCAGGTGGATCTCTGTGAGACCAGCCTAGTCTACAAAGTGATTTCCAGGACAGCCAGGGTTACACAGGGAAACCCTGTCTCAAAAAAACCCATAAATAAATGAATAAATCACTACGATTAATTAACTTGAGGTACACAAGAATCACCTGCTCCGTCTCACTCATTAAGCCACACTGATCAGCTCCCATCGTGTGTTAGACACTCACAAGCCCCGTGGCTTTCTGGCTTCTGGAAGCCAGATGTACTAAGAGGACCCTGTGACAAGAGCTGTGAGGGACAAGGAAAGGAAGATAGAAAAGGTCAGAGTCCTTGAATGCTCTGGGCACCAAGAGATTCCTGGGAGATCCCTCGCCTAGCCAGACTGCCTGGAAGCTGCTTCTTTGAAGCGGCCACATAGGTTATGGAAACACTCAAACCTTAGTTCTCCATAGAGATTCTGGTGCTGGGAACCAGACCCCGTGGTAAGTGACACCTGAGGGTGATCTGAGGCTGGGGCACTGGGACAGCAGAAGGAATGAAAGGCGCTGATTCTGCTTTCCCGCCCAGATGGTAAGTGTACCCTCGCCCTGAAGCCAGTGAACCGGTGAGAACTGCCCTCAAATCCTGCCTCAGTCTTGAGGAACCATCTGTAAGCCCTTCCTCTAAAGTCCGCCTGCTCTCCAAGGACCCTGGAGAAGGTGGGTGCCGAGTTTTGTGCTGGAGAGGAGCGCATAAAGGAGAATGGGGTGGAGGGTCCTCTAAGGACCCCTGAAGTTATAATGGGGTATACCCTATGCACCTGCTCCAAGCACTCGTCCTAGCCCAAACACTTCCTTTTGGCCCTGGGGCCTCAGCAGAGCAAGCAGGGGGCGGGTTGTTAAGAGGACGGTAGGAAGGGAGAGGAATTTTCCATGAACAGCAACAACAATAGAAGCTGCTTCTCGTAAAAGACACAACACACTTTGCCAAGTGCCTTCACACCTGTGATCTCTGGATTCCAGAGGTGCAGGGCAGGACTCAGGCCTTTGACACTAACCGCCAGCTCAAGTAGGCTCACGCCCACAGCAGTGTCCCAACTTTTACTAAGACGTATGCTATCCCCATCCTAAGGACCCAGGAAGCATTTATCTTTGCCGAGGGCAGTCCCAACAGCAGTAATCCCCAGGACGCTAAAACGTCCGTCAAACACAGGCCGACGCGCCGAAGCGTGCTCACGCAGCCCCGCCTTCTCCAAAGCCTTAAGCAGCTACAAACTTTGGTCTCCTGGGCGCACAGGAGGAGACGCGTGTGGGGCTGTTCTAGAAGTGTATCCTGTACCCTGTAGTCCACCCTTTCCCTATGTGTGGCCGAGGAAGGGGCAGCTGGATGACCTCAAGAATCCTCGGGGGAGCTTTTCATAAAGTTAGGAAGCGGATTGTTCAAACACGCCCATTTCCCACTCACGAGTGTACTGAGACCTGGGCCACGGGGGGCTGACACGCACGGGAGTGCTCCCGCCGCAGGGAGGCACCTGTGCCCCAGTGTCTAGTGCCGCGCTCGGCAAGCCCCACCGCCACCTCTCCCCCTCCTTCTCAGTCCTGTCCGGTCTCTCGGATCTCCCAGGTTTCTCCCTTCCCGGCCGCAGTGGTGCCACTTACCCCTGGCTCGGTCCATGGCGCCGGCGACGACCCCGGAGCACCCAGCACCCAGCCCCTCGAGCAGCGGCTGCCTCAGGGGCGGCTTGCGCTCTCGGGGCGGCCCCGGCGGCCAGCTCGTCCCCTCCCCCAGACAGGATGCTCGCAGGACGCCCCCGCCCCGCCCTGCACGCTCCCGGAATAGCCCCAAGCACGCCTCGCCCCCTGCGCCGCCGGTGTCCCGGTCCCGCACTAGCCCAACGCCACGCCCTGCGTTCTGCCGCCCTCCTGCTGGGCTAGCCCGGACAGCCTCACTGCCCACTGCTCGCTTCGGTTCCCAGCCTGAGTGGCCGACCTGCCAGGACCACTCAGCTTGCTCTCCGCTAACAGGAAAGCCCGCTTCACTCCCCAGGCTGTCTGCGAAAACTTGCATTCCTCCTAAGGACTCAAGCCTGCCCCAACTTTTGGGCTTTGAGTTTATCATTTCCACTCTCAGAAGTTCTTTGAGCACCTTCCAGCATAGATGGCCAGGCTGATTTAAAAAAATAAAGAAAAGAAAAAGAAAAAGAAAGAAAGAAAAGAAAGAAGAAAGACAGTAAAGGAGTGTGAAAAATAAAAAACAAAGATCTTAAAAAAGAAAATCTCCCAGGAAAAGGAGAAACTGAAAATTGCTTAAACAGACAGGCGGCGGGGCCCACTTTCAACTTTCTAAGTTCCTAATGTACTAAAATGTGAAGAGATACCAAAACAGAGGGATAAACACGGTGGAATATTTTAGCACCAAAAATACAGTGCTGTGCACGCCTCTGATGAGAATTATGGTATGTAGAAAGTATATTGCTACAGCTCAGCCGAAAGATTTAGTTTTAAATTATAGGTGTCAACTCTTTCTTTCTTTCTTTCTTTCTTTCTTTCTTTCTTTCTTTCTTTCTTTCCTCCCTCCCTCCCTCCCTCCCTCCCTCCCTCCTTCCTTCCTTCCTTCTCTATTTTTCTTTTTAATTACTGTTAGGGTATGGCTGTGGAGCATATCAAAGGCCTGAATTTGAGTGTGTAAGTGCCATTCAAGCCCAATGCTTGGACACACTTCCCGGCCTTGCCCTGATTTCCTAAGTTTGGAATACTTCCATAAAGGCACGGGGTCAAGAATGACCCTCTCCTATTTTCTTCAGCTCCAACTATTTCCTCGCCATTGTTTTTACCTGCAGGTTGAAATTAACATTACCTTTGCAAAATGACCTCAATAGTTTGTTTAGTACATTTGCATGTAGCGTTCTCAGAGTGAACATGGTGTGATTAAAAAAAAATTAAAATGTGTTCTTAGTTTTTCCTTTCCTATCCAGTAGGTACTGCATGTAATGTCCCAATCTAGAGGCCTGCTTGCTCATCTTTACTGAGAGAGACCTCTTACTGACCTCACAGAGCTGTTGGCAGAGCAAATGAAATGATGATACAGACCCACTTTACAAACCATAAATAGCTATGAAAATGTGAGCCACTGTTAGTTTCCAAGTTCCTCTTTGTTCCTGCCCACTTTTCCAATTTGAAAAGGTCATTTTCAATTCTAAATTGGCTAACCAACAATTGCAAGTGGGTTTAACTTCCTAAGTCCACTGCTTGAACTCTGGAACTTGGAAGCCATCAGCACATTCTAAGTTCCCAGGCTAGCTTACTAATTCAACATTTTACCCAGAATATTTTGCAGCATTGACATTGAATTCAGGGTCTTCCTCATGCAAGTCAAACACTTTACTACAGAACATCACTCCAAGTTTTTCCTTCCTTCCTTCCTTCCTTCCTTCCTTCCTTCCTTCCTTCCTTC
>NW_026596040.1:22765153-22775470 GCF_907164565.1 Psammomys obesus
TTCCTTCCTTCCTTCCTTCCTTCCTTCCTTCCTTCCTTCCTTCCTTCCTTCCTTCCCTTTCTTTTTGAGACAGGTTTCTTCCTAAGTAGTTTGTAGAGGAATTATAATTCAGAACATGGCAGTTTTGGCAAGAGATCACATCCAAAGACTTTTTAGGTCTGTGTGATTGGGGTGGAATACAAACACACTAATCCAGGAGACAAAGGCATGAAGATCTGAGTTCAAGGCCAGCCTGGTTTAGAGCAAGTTTCAGGCAAAGAAAAGCATAGGTCCTGGTATGGTGGTACACACCTTCAGTTCCAAACAATGAAGGTAAAGCTAGTTTATAGAAGGAAGCACCCATGTTTGAAAACAATGTCTAATTGAGTGACAGAAAAAGTGACGAATCAGAAAGATTTGACAGAATAGGATACGCCCAACTTTCATGAGAACAGGGAGGAAAGGGAAGCTACTTAAGGGAGCAACACAGAGAATGAGAGAGAGAAGGCAGTTTTACCAGGAGATTTTATAGAAAGAAAGAGATTAAATGAGAGAACAAGCTAGACACAAGGGAAGGCAGAGAATGAGTCAGAGAATGAGAAGGAGCCAGATTGAAAAAGATTGCTGGAGTTAGTTTGAGGCCAAGCCGAGCAATTCAGAGGCCAGACTGAATAAGTTAGCTGGGAGAGGAGTTTGAGCCAGAACAGCTGAGTTGAACCAGCCAGCCCAGAGCTCAGTAATAAGAAAGGGTGAGCTTACTAAGGCCTAAGTCTCAGAGGCTGAAAACATTCCAGGCCTAGGTTAGATTGTGTGGAGGCTAGAAGCTTCCAGAACTAGGCCTAGGTTAGCAGGTAGAGGCAGTAATCCTCTGAGACAACAGCTGAAAAAGGCTAATAAAAGTTCCTTTTACAGTTGCTCAAGCTGACCTCCAATGCTGGCCTCCAATTCACTTGCCTCTTGTCTCATGCTCCAGAGGCTGGGAGTGCAGTGGCAAGCTACCATGTTCTCTGATAAAATAAATTTCAAATGACAGTATAAAATATTTCCATTGCCAAACAGATGGAGGCTTTTGTAGATTTTTTTTTAAAATAGAATTTTCCAAAAATGTAAAGGATCTTAAAGTTTTCATTCACATCATTGGAGCAAAGCTCTGACGAGAATTTGCATATTTATATGGGGTGACTGGTGCAGTAGTATTAACTGAACAGCAGCCTAGGAAATGTATAAAAATGAGAACAAACATAATCTACACACAGCACTGAGGATTAATAAAGTTTGTGGCTCTGTAGCCAGTGGCTCTGGCTTAGCCAGCAACTTCCAGCAGGTAGAAATGTTGGCCAAGTTGACTACAGCTTGGTGGCTCTCAGGGAGACAGCAATGAGATCTGTGTGCTAATACAAAAGAATCATCATATGTTTTTTACGCTTTTCCTTTAAGAAGGAATCATAAACCGATCTCCACTGTCCATCAGTTCCCTTAGGCAACATTGATTGGGATCTGTGAAAGTTGGTGTTGAGAGGACAGATGCTAAGTAGGAGTGATTATCATCACTCTTACCATCATCAAGGAATGAAGGAATGAACACTCCTCTGCAGTCTAGAAGAGGAGGTAATTTTAACACAGATTATTATGTAAAAACTACATAAGAGAGATCAAGTGCTTTGGAGTCCATGAAGACAAAGCAATGGTTTCTTACTGACCATGGAGGCACTACTGGAGGACAAGCATTTGTTCAGGAGCTAGTTGATCTGAATGTGTAATGAGGAGTTAGCATAACAGGCAAAGAAAACAGTGAGAGCCAAGACCCTGAGATAGAACACTGTCTGCAAACAGGACTGTCTGCAAAGCGGTTTGGATTGGCCAGATCACACGGTATCAGGTACTAGGTATGAGGACAAGGGTGGGAAGTGGACTGTTGATAGCTAGTTTTTAATTCCCTTTTCTGTTTCTCCATATGTAACTCTGACAAAGATAATGAAGACTTGTCCCAGATCTTCTTGCTCATTGCTGAGTTTTCCAGGTTTGCCTGCTGCTTGCCTAGAGAACTCCACACAGAGAGGTCCAACTCTGTAAAAAGATATCAAATTTGGTCCCAGGGAACAATACCAGGAAGAAAACTTTCAGCTCTGTCCTGCTTCTGGTCTTGTGAAAACAAATGATAGTCCCAGACTCCCTCTTAGCTTATCAGGTAGAACCAGGAAACCCTGGGAAAGAAAAAGCTGGAGTCTGAAGGGCTCTTGTCTCAGGGAGAGAAAAACTGTCACCTTCTATCCTGTCACCTTCAACCAGGGTCAGCTTGGCCTATGATTGCTGGAGTGACCTTTTCATGACCCTAATGAGACTATGTAACTCCCACCTTAAATATATTCCACGGTCTCCTTTGCCCCCGGTGGAGTGTTTGATTTCTTATATATATATTTTTAAGTTTCTTTATTTACTGCATTGACATTTTGCCTGCATGTATGTGAGGGTATCAGATCTTGGAGTTACAGACAGTTGTGAGTTACCATGTGGATGCTGGGAATTGAACCCAGGTCCTCTGGAAGAGCAGACAGTGCTCCAGACCACTGAGCAGTCTCTCCAGCCCTTCAACTTCTTTATTATGGCATTTAGATGCCTTCTTTGCTGACCTGGTAGCACCGCAGGAGTTTCCAGGAAGTATACGAAAATGAAGCAGGATCAGATCTGGGGTCTTGAGTTGAGACTGCTGCTGTGTGAATCTCAGTTTTTCCTCTGGGTCGTCAGTTTACAATTTTCTACCTTAGTTACCTTTTCTTGGCTCTGGGCCATCAATGGACAGTTTCCTACTCACTGACCATTTCTCAGCTCCAGATCACTGTTCAGGTGGGTGCTATGCCTCACATCCCTACATCCCAGCTCAACATCCTGCATCTAGTAAGCAGTAAGAAAGATTCATGACACATGTCAGTCAGTAAACTCACAGGACCCGCAAGGCCCACCATTACTGGCCTTGCAGGCCTGTTATTCCTCTGGGAATATCTTCTTGGTATCTATTTTCAGAAGGAGACAAGGTGTTGTGTAGACATGCTCTGCGCTCTCC
This sequence comes from Psammomys obesus, assembly GCF_907164565.1. NCBI lineage: Eukaryota > Metazoa > Chordata > Mammalia > Rodentia > Muridae > Psammomys > Psammomys obesus. The sequence continues at coordinate 22,768,194 of NW_026596040.1, forward strand.
AGGCTCCTGTGTGCACCAGCTTCTCGTTGGTCCAGGGTCCTCTCCCAAGTTCTTTGTTCAGGGTGAGCCCCAAGCCCTTTGCTCAAGTGTCTGCTTGATGCTGGCTGCTGGATGAAAACCTCTCTTGTTCCACACAGCACAATGTTGGCATTATAGCCTGGGTCTAGGGAAGTGACACATGCTGCTGGTCCACCCTGGGCCCCAGCAAGCAGACAGCAATCTGGTGACAGCTGCTGGGAGGAGAGAGGGTGAGCAAAAGCGAGCACTCCTCTCTCCTGAGACACTTGGCGTTTCTGCTTCAGGGTTTGTGGTCTGTGTGCAGCCTGGCTAGGGGGCTCCTGCTGAACTCAGGGCTCAGGCTCACACAGGCACATGCTGTGAGGCCAGGGGAAATGTTTGAAGGAGCTTTTGTCACCATGACCAAGTCCCTCATGTAGCCTGGCCCTGCACTAGGTTCTGCCCCAAGGCCAGAGCACCAAGGCTCCTCAAGAGCGAGCATACACTGAAGTCTCTGGGGGGCGGGGAGGGGGCAGAAAGGGTGTTTGCAGTGCTGGAGGCTGTGGTAAAGCAGAGCTCTTCTGTTCCCTTTGGGGGTGGGGGAGCCAGTCAGCTCAGATCTGGAGTGACTATATTTGCAATTAAATTTCTTTTTATAACTTTTTTCTTTTATTCAGCCAGGTGCAGTGGCACACGCCTATAATCCCAGCACTCAGGGAGGCAGAGGCAGACGGATCTCTGTGAGTTTGAAGCCAGCCTGGTTGACAAAGCAAGCCCAGGACAGCCAAGGCTACACAGAGAATCCCTGTCTTGGGGAAAAAAATTAATTCTTTTGATATATATTACATCCTGATCATAGTTTCGCCTTCCCCCCCCCTCATCTCAGCCTCTCTTCTATCTTCCTTCTTCTCCAGATCCACCCCCCAGTCTGTGTCCCTTCAGAAAAGAGCAGGTCTCCCAGGGAGGTCAATCAAACATGGCTTAACAAGCTACAATAAGACCATGTGTATACGGTCACATCAAGGATGGACAAGTAGGAGGAAAAGGGTCCCACAGGTAGGCAAAAAAGTCAGGGACATTCACTGTTAGGATTCCCATAAGAACACCAAGCTGCTCAGCCATAACAGATATGCAGAAGACTTAAATCAGACCCCTGCAGGCTCCCTGATCTCCGTGAGCCTCCAGGAGTCCTAGGTCAGTTGATTCTGTGGGTGGATTCTTGTGCTGCCCATGTCTCCTCTGGCTCCTCAAATCCTTACTCCTCCTCCTCTGAACCCTGAGCTCTGCTTAATGTTTGGCTGTGGGACCCTGCATCAGCTGGATGAAGTCTCTCTGTTCTCTTTGATGACGATTCTGCTAGGCTCAGGTCCCACACTCTGCAGGGAGGACGAACTGCATGTAGATCAAAGGTTTTGTGGCTGGGTTGGTGTCCCAATCCCTCCACTTGAGGAGGCTTTGCCTGGTTACAGAAGGTTACAGGAGGTTCACGTTTCGTGCTCCCCATCACTAGGGGTCTTTGCTAGTGTTACTCTTAGAGGTTCCGTGGAGTCTCCATTGTGCCAGGTTTCCACCTTGCCCTCAAAATTCGGCCCCTCCATTCCAGACATTTCTTCAGATTTTCACATCAACATAAAAACAAAACAATATTGTGCATGCATGAGCTTAGGTGCGCCTCAGGCATGTGTGGTGGTCAGAGAACAACTTAAGGAAATGGGTTTTCTTCTTCATCAGATTCAGGTCATTTGGCTTGGTGGCAAGCACCTTCCCCTACTGAATCAACTCAATAGCCCATGAGATCTTTTTTTGACATAAGAACTCTGGTCACAGCCTGGGGATATTGCTCAACATGTGCCTAGCACACATGCGAGCCACATAAACTGAGTGTGGAGGACCATAAGTATAATTATAGCACTAGAGATGTGGAGGAGGGAGAATAAATATTTCATGGTCACTCTTGATTGTATAACAAGTTTGAGATCAGCCTGGGATACATAAAGACCCTGTCTCAAAAAAAAAAAAAAAAAACCTAAATAAATTCTCTTGTTTTAGAACAGTGGTTCTCAATCTTTCTAATGCTGTGAGCCTTTAAGACAGCTCCTCATGTTGTGATGGCCCTCAACCATAAATTATCTTCGTTGCTACTTTATAACTGTAGTTTTGCTACTGCCATGCATTGCAATGTAATTATCTGTGTTTTCAGATGGTCTTGGGCGACCCCTGTGAGAGGGTTGTTAGACAGCACCAGAGGGATTGCAACCCACAGGATGAGAACCGCTGTTCTTGAGAACCAGCTAAGCCGTGCCTATGGGGCATGTCTGGCAATGGACCCTTCCCTATGGAGACTTCTAGAGCTCCTGTCTGCCTGGGAGCCACCTCCCAGAATGCTGCAGCAGAAGCTAGCTCCTCTGAGAAGCTCACCATTTTATTCTGAGGCTCAAGGCAAATCCCGGGCTTTGACGTCCAGAGTGAGTGAACCCGGAGCTAGAAAAATCCCAGAGCTGAGAGGAGTCTAAGACACCAGCCAGTTTGGTCGTGCCCTTTGTCACATGGAAAACTGGAGGCCAAGGGCAGGTAAAAACTTTCAGTGAAACTACACAGGGCTTTAGCAGCAGAATGGGGGGCAGTGAGCACAGGGGTCCAGCAACCAAATGGCTGGGTAATTTCAACAGAAGGACGAGCTTCTTGGGTTGTGTAGAGTTAGTTCTGATCCAGGTGGCCCAGTGTGGTACAGACTGGGAGGAAGGCATACTTATGTTACAAGCAACCGTGGCACTGGGATCCAGAGATTCCAGAAGGCTCCAGAAGGCCTTTTCCAAAGCTGAAAAGGCAAACTCCTAGTCCTTCACTGTGGAGGAATTTTAATTCAGAATATGGCTTCTCTGGCAAGAGAGCACATCAAAGACCTTTTAGGTCTGTGATCCGCCTGGAATTACAAACACGCCTTTAATCCAGGAGACAGAAGCAAGCAGATCTGAGTTCAGAGCCAGCTCAATATAGAGAAAATATCAGGTAAAGAAAAGCTTAGGTCCAGGCATGGTGGAAGCACTCATGTGTGGAAGTTATGCCTAATTGAGTGGCAGAAAAGGTGACAAATCAGAAATGACTTGACAGAATAGGATATGCCCTAAACCTAATCCTAACCCTAGACTTAACCCTAACCACAACCCTAACCATAACCCTAATCCTTAAGGAAAGGGAAACTACTTAAGGGGCAATGCAGAGAGAGACAGAAGGCAGTTTTACCAGGACAGTAACAGAGAGATAGGTTGCAGAGAGAGAGAGAGAGAGAGAGAGAGAGAGAGAGAGAGAGAGAACTCAGGAGAAGACTGAATGAGCCAGAGAATGAGAAGGAGCCAGGATATTAGAGCAGATTAATTGAGTTAGTTTGAGGCCAAACAGAGTAATTCAGAGGCCAAGAGGAAAGCCAGGCTGAGTAAGTCAGCTGAGAATGGAGTTTGATCCAGAACAGCTGAGTTGATCAGACCAGCCCAGAGCTCAGTAAGAACAAGAAAGGGTGACTTATTAAGCTATAAGTCTCAGAAAATGTTCTAGGCCTAGGTTAGATCGTACAGCGGTTAGAAGCTTCCAGAACCAGGCCGAGGTTAACAGGTGGAGACAGTAATCCTCTGAGACAACAATTCAAACAGGCGAATAAAAGTTCCTTTTACACTTCACACGGCTTTTCCATTTCCCTAGTGATTCCCACATTCTGCCACCTCTCCCACAGCCCCTGGCCTGTCACTCCACTCTATGGAACACAGTGGTGAAGAGCTAACCTTTGGAAGGAGGCAGACCTGAGCCAGATACCTTGACCTGTCCCTGCAGTCCAGGGCATGAGCTTCAACCTTTCTGAACCTCAGCTTCCTCATCAGGCTATTAAGACTTCCTAGCAGAGTGGCAGGAAGGTTTAAATACAGCTATGTGCCAGGCAGTGGTGGCCCACGACTTTAATCGCAGCACTTGAGATCAGATAGATCTCTGAGTTCAAGGACAGCCTGGTCTACAAAAAAGTGAGTTCCAGGATAGCCAGGACTACACAGAGAAACCCTGTTTTATATATATATTTGGTATATATATATATATATAAACAAAAACTCAAAAGTATGACTATGACTATGTTGAATTCTTGGTGTTTATGGGACATGTGACATATAGCAAGGATTCTTTCAATGCCGCTTGCCACTCTATTTAGGGAGGTGTTATTCAGTGATTAAGTACATGAACATGAGCCAAGAGAGCCTCAAGTTCAAGTCCAGACTTTGCCACATAGAGCTGTGAAAAACTGGATGGATTACTTACCAAAGGCTGAATGTGTTCATCTGCAAACTGAGGATAAAAGCTGTACAGATGAGCCCAGAGCTCTGGAAATACGTCTCATCTGCTGTTGGAAGTCTTGTCCTCTCGTTGACAGTGTGGGTTCCCTTTGAAGAAGTTGCCAGAAGTTTATGGAAATAGTAAGGAAATCTTGACTGCATATACCCAGGCTGCCCCCTGCAGGGAGTTTCATATGTCACAGCACTGGCTGTGGAACCAATCTGATCAGGTTCTTCCTCACCCTGCAGGAGCATCTGGATGGGAGGACTGCCAGGCTTCCAGCACTTGCTGCCACAGAGGCTGATGAGGAGTGGCATTTTGTACAGACATTAAAAAAACCAACCAACCAAACAAACAAACAAACAAAAAAAACAAATGGTGGGCTGATGGTGACGACACACACCTTTACTCCCAGCACTGGGGAGACAGAGGCAGGTGCATCTCTGAGTTCAAGGCCAGCTTGGTCTGCAGAGCTAGTTTCAGGACAGCCAGGGCTACACAGAGAAACCATCTCAGAAAAAGAAACCAAATGGCTATGTTATTTCATCAGAAAGACAAGCTCCTCGAGTCTTGTGACATTTGTTCTGCTCCAGGTGGCCTAGTGTTTTAGGGATTGAAAGGAAGGCACACTCCTGTGTCACAATCGGGGGTGGCACTGGGAACCAGAGATTCCATAAGGCTCTAGAAGTCTTTTTTTTAGGGTTGAAAAGGACTCCTAGTCCTTCACTCTGACTTTTCCATTTCCCTAGCGATTCCATATCCTGTCATGAGCAGGGACAGAGATATGCACCATTAAGTTGTGGCCACCCCTCACATGGATGGCTCCTGAGACCTCACTGCCAGCATTAATTCAGTGTATTTGCCATAACTCCTTTGGTGGAACTCAAAGCAGCTTAAACCCAAAGGCAGATAGACGTAGGAAAAAGCTGCCTTTAAAGCGAGCATAAATCTAGTTATGCAAACAGAGCAGTCTCTGCTTTCTTATTCCTCCCCTGGCTCTTTCTTGTTTTCATAGTCTCCAGTTTCGGGTGATTTCTCTCTCTGTCTCTCTCTTACTTGTTAAGATGTTTATTATTATTATTGTTATTATTATTTCATATCCCGATCATAGCCCCCTTCCTTCTCTTCTCCTGGTCCCACTCTCCCTCCATCTTCCCCTTATTCCCCTCCCCTCTCCTCTTCAGAAAAGAGGAACTCCCCTCCCCCACTATCATCCCACCCCAGTACATCAAGTAGCATCAAGACTGAGCAAATCTTCTTCCACTGAGGTTGGGCAAGGCAAAGGCAGCCCCACCAGAGGGAAGTGACTGAAAAGCAGGCAATAGAGTCCATGTTAGACAGCCCCTGCTCCCCTGCTCTCCAGTCCATATATGGTCCTTGTTTGGTGCTTCAGTCTTTGTATGCCTGCCAGGTTAGTTGACTCTGTTGGTTTTCTTGTGGAGTTCTTGTCCCCTCTGGGTTCTTCTGCCCTTCCCCCTCACTCTTCTACAAGGCTCCCCGCTCTCTGCCTGATGTTTGGCTTAAAGTCTCAGCAGCTGTTTTGATCCACTGCTGGGTAGAGCGTCTCAGAGGATGCTATGTTAGGCTCTCATCTGCAAGCACAGCGGAGTATTGTTAATAGTGTCAGGGGTTGGTTCTCTCCCAAGGGGTGGGTCTTATCAATTCGGGGTGATCTCTCTAAAATCTGTGGCCAAAGAGGCTAGCAAGCTTCCCTCATAGCTGGACACTCATGCATATCTCCCTGCAGTTCCAGAAGTGGCCAAGAGGGGGCACTCATAATCTGGATAAACAATGATTTGGCCTGCTAGAGATGCGGGAGATGATGAGCGCAATGTTCAGCTCATTTAAACTTAGGACGGCCACTGATCACAGGTGCTGACACCTTATTTTTTAACTTATGTGCACACTTGTCCCTCCTGGCCTTTGGTGTCTCTCAGGTATAGCGGCAGGAGGGGTTAGTACATGGCTATGCACGCTTGAATCCTCACAGATTGACAACAGCTCATAATGGTGTATGTAAGTGGGTGTTTGTCATTGCGTAGTTAAAAGTTTTAGGGTTGTGAAATACTTAGATCCTCATTACACAAAGGGCTTTAATGGTGTGAGCATGGTTCTGGGATGTCAATGCTATTAATTTAAAAAAAGATTTTAAAAAATTTATGTATATAGGTATTTTGTCTGCATGTATCCACGTGTGCCTGATGCCCAGGTAGGCCTGAAGAAAGTGTTGGCTCTCCTGGAACTTGAATGATAGCTGCTTGTGAGCTGTGTGAGTCACAGCACTTCTAGCCCCTGGGAAACCCCTCAGAGGCCAGCCGCAGCCACTGACCCTTCCATAGCAGGTGTTTGTATCTCCGTGACTGCGTTCTGCCATGGGCAAACGCAGCTGACCAGGCTCCCTGTCTCAATGAATCTGGTCAAGACTCAGCTGGGCTGTTAGTAGCTACAAAGTGGGGCCATTGCAGTGGCTTTAATCATAACCAGTTAGGTTGGCAGCTCCTGGTGTTATGTTATGTTATGTTCTGGCTTGTTATTGTGATGCTGCCTTCTAGTATTCAAAGAACCTCAGGAAGTCTGACAGATAAGGCTGAGCCTGTCCACAGAAGGCAGATGGCTCAGAGCAGAGCGTCTCACCTTTACTGCTGTACATCCCTGGGGAGGCCAGGGCAGGGCCTGTGATTCTGCATTTCTCATCAACATTCCTGACTGGAGATGGCACTCTTGGTGGGAATGATTAGAGAAATTCTTCCTCGAGATCGCTGTTAATGAGCACAGAGCAAGGCAGATTATCTGTACAAAGCATGGAAGAAAAGGAGGTCATCTGCCAGGACTTCTCCAGGTCTACCTTACCACCAAAGGCCCCTGCCTACCTGGCTACCTCTAATCTTGTTTTTCTCCCTTCCTTCCTTCCTTCCTTCCTTCCTTCCTTCCTTCCTTCCTTCCTTCCTTCCTTCCTTCCTTCCTTC
>NW_026596040.1:22775480-22831042 GCF_907164565.1 Psammomys obesus
TTCCTTCCTTCCTTCCTTCCTTCCTTCCTTCCTTCCTTCCTTCCTTCTTCCTCTCTCGCAATTCCTCAAGAAGACAAGCTCTTGCCCACTCGATGCCTTTGCACATGTTATTCTCCTGTGCCTAGAATGCTCCCTTTTTGCTTTCTCTGCCGACCTTTCCTGTGGCTCCCCATCGATTGTTTCTGTAGCAGCTGTCCCCATGCACTCTCTCTGTCTGTTTACTTGTTTGGGGCTCATTTCTTTCCTAGACCTGCCTGCAGGAGGTGCAGCTTCCATACTGTTTATCTGGCAGCAGATGCTCCTGAAGTATAAACATTTGTTGGGTGCATATGCAGGCACGAACAAAGACATTCTTGGCATTATTTTGCGCACTTGAGCCACTTGTCTGGAAGGAAGAGGAGGAAAAGCAGGAGTCTGTTTCCTACTTTTTTATTTTTAAAATGAAATTTTAAAAATTTGTGTGTGTGTGTGTGTGTGTGTGTGTGTGTGTGAGAGAGAGAGAGAGAGAGAGAAAGAGAGTGCATGTGTGTGCATAGTACATATGTGGAGACCAGAGGACAATTTATGAAAGTCAATTCTTTACTTCCACCATATGGTCCCAGGCATTGAACTCAGGTTCTGGAAGCCAGAGGAGAATGTCAGGTGTCTCCCTCTATCACTCTGCCTGTTCTTTCAAATCAAGGTCTCTTTCTGAATCAGAGCTTGTGTTTTCTCAGCTGGGCTGGAAGCTAGCAAGCCCCAGAGATGCCCCCGTCTGTGCACCTCCTGGAGTTGGGGTTGCAGATGTGTTTGGGATACTCATCTTGTTACCTGGGGGCCTGGGACCTGAACTCTGGTCCTCATGATTGCTCAGCAGCTTCTCTAACCCCAACATCTCTTTTCCAGAGATGTCAAAATTTGAGCACAAAGTGGGCAGCTTAAAACAGATGAAGTGCAGTAAGTCTCCGTTTCTTAAAGCTTGTTTATGCTTGGTTATGAAATTATCAGAGGCCACCTCAGGGCTCTTGGCCATGTGCATCGAGTCTCCTTAAAGACACAGTGTGATGAAGACTCCAATACTCCCTCATAGGTCACCTTCCAGTTCAGTAGGACCTGCCCCTCACTGTGGTGGCTAAAAAGGCAAACCTAAGTGTCCCTGCCTCCCCTGTCGTAAGCACGAGGATGTACTCGCTAATTTCAACTGGCAAGACATGAGCAGAAACAGACTCAGGGGCTCTGGGAAAGTTTTCCCTGTTAAACTAGACAGGCAAAGTGTGGTTACGTGAGGGGATGCCTGGATCGCAGTGGCCTCTTGTAAATGGGGGGGGGGCATGCTTGCAAAGGATAAAAGACAGCATATAAAGGACAATGGGGTTGAAGGGGCACACACACACACACACACACAAAACCCCAATTCTCAATGATGTCGCTGGGCTACCGAATTCAGAAACCTCGTGCCTTGGGCTTCTGGTTGCTCTTATGGTTCAAGCCACTTTCAACAAGGCAGTTTGGACTCGCAGGTAAAAGGGAGTGGCCTGCTAAGACCTGGGAGCTGGTCTTTCTGCTTAGCCCAGCTGGGAGGACTCCTGGCCCTATGGTGGTCATGATGTATCTTCTTCAAAGTTGTTCCACCTGTGTGTTGGGGGGGTGGTAACCCTGGACACCTCTTGGGTTGCTAAGAAACCTCATTGAGATACTGTATCCAAAGTCCTCTTCGGAGAACTTGGCACACTGATGGTGTTTAATACAACTTTTGCTTGTAGAGTCTTATTTGTGATCAGGACACCCTCTACTATCTCGGGGTACACTGCTTTTGGCAGAGAGCAAGCTGGATGGGGTCAACCTGGTGTGTTTGTAACTCCCATGCAGGTACATGGAGGACAGGGGACAGACAGCCTTGGTGCTGCCTACTTTGTTTTTTGAGGCAGAGTCTCTCACTAGGATTTGGGGCTTGCCACTTAGGCTAGGTTGGCTAGCACCAGAGCCACAGGTATCTACCTGTCCCTACCTTCCCAGCCCTGAGATGTAAAGTGCACTGCCATCCCCAATTTTTTTTCTGTAACGTCTATGGCTAGAACTAAGGCAGTGGTTCTCAACCTAAGGGTCGTGACCCCTTTTGGGGGAGTTGAATGACCCTTTCATGGGGGCTGCATATCAGATAGCCTGCATACCAGATATTTACATTCCAATTCATAACAGTAACATAATTAAAGTTATGAAGTAGCAACAAAAATAATTTTATGATTGAGGGTCACCACAACAGGAAGAACTGTATTAAAGGGTAGCAGCGTTAGGAAGGTTGAGAACCACTGAACTAATGTCTTTGTGCCTTAACAATTTTAGTGGCCAAGCTATACCCCAGTCCTGGTCTTTAGTTGCTTTTGTGCCTGGTCAGTCTGTTCTGATATTAACTGTCTCCCCCCTACCCCCCTACCCCTACCCTCACACAAGAAACAAGAAGAAGAAGTGGGTTTGGGTTGAAATGATGTGCTTTTATGGGAAACAAAAATATCCAACAACAATAACAAAAGCCCTTCAATCTCACAAGTTGTTAACCAGTGACAATGAGGCAGTTTCAATGATTGCATCTGGCTGGGGACATTTCTAAATGGGTCAGGAAAGTTGAAAGACATTGGCCAAAAAAGAGAAGTTGCAGGGAGGTGACATTTTAAATGATTAGACTTCCCTTCTGATCCTTCCACCCCGTCGCCCTTCCAGCTTGCAGATTCCTCAGAGCCTTCCTGATTCCGTTGCAGGCAACCTCTTCCAGAAGCTTCCTTGGTCTGCCCCAGCTGCACACGCCTTCAGCAACGTCTCACACACTTTCTCAGGCCTTCATCCATCACTTTCTGCCTTGCATCCGTTATGTCTGGTTCAGCATCTTACCAGGTCTCCTGTTACTCGTCGTGACCCTGAGAACTAGGGCCCTCTTTGATTCATTCCCAGTGCCCCTCCCCCTCCCCCCACTCAGTGCTCAGCATTCAGCAGGTGCTCAGGAAGGGTTTGCTGAAGTCGGTTCTACACTTGCCACGTCGCATCCCCCGCCTCTTGAGCATCATAATTGTCCTTTTAAACTTCTCCATCTTTCCTCTGTGGGCCGCCCCAACCCCCAATAGAGTGATACAGGCATCTCCAAGAAGGAAGAGCTGCCACCAACCAACAACTCAGAATTGTGGTGGGGGTGAGGGAAGGCTCTGTCTGTTTCACCTGTTGCAAAAAGCAGGACAGTCAGTCCCCGAGGCCACCGGGACAGTGTTGGTCAATGCCTCATTCTAGAATCCCCTCAACAGCCACGCTCCTGAAAGCTTCTGAGACCCGGCCAACGTTGTAGCAGGACCTGGGGGTGGGGGTGGGTCCAATCTGAATGCGTTGTCATCTAGGGACCAGTGGCATAGACCAAAGAGCTTTCTTTGGGATGTGTCCTAGTCTCCCTGCACAGGGTGGTGAGTGTGTTTGGATGCTCGATGGAGCGACGGTGGGAACGTTAGCCCTGTGGTGTGTAGAAGATCATCAGGCACATAGATTGTAATAAGGCTGAAGAGTACAGGCTGCAATAATGGCCTCTCATAGAAAGGGGGAAGGGTGTGTGGGGGGTGCTAGGGCCACTGAGGTGTGGAGAGGAGCCAGTTGGGGGTGGCAGAAGGGAAGGGAAGTGCCTTTTCCTTCTCCTACCAAGAATTCTAGATTTGCACGAGGGAGTGGTCAGGACCGAGGGTAGAAGGAGGGGTGCTGCACTGAGGAGAGGCCAGGGTCCATCCACTCTGTACTAATGTAAAGAATGAGGCCCACACATCTAACTACATCACCCCAAAGAGCCCTTAGCTCCTATTTGGAAGTGTAGAGAAAATTCTTCACGTGGCCTCAACTCGGACCTCACTGATTTGGGTGGATCATTGTGGACCTTCCACCGAAGGGCCCATCTGTGACCGCAGTGTGTGAAAACTGCATGGCCAGCATCAGCCCAGGAGACTGGGGAAAGGTCCTGAAACAGGGAGTAGAGGCTCCTCCAGGCACCTTTTAAAAGTAGAGTTAGGCCTTGGGGACTCAAGGTAGGACAGATGTTTCAGTATAAAAAGGATCCCCAGTGAAAGGATGGAGTCCCTTCAAATCCCTTCCCAGATCCCACAGCACTTAGAAAAGAGAAGCAAGGAGCATAAAAATACCTCGATGATGTGGGCTCGCCTGACAGTACAGAAAAGCAAGTCTCATGGCAGGCAGCATGTTAGGTCCCATTATACAAGAGGATTATACTGCGTGTCGGGATAGAGATTTACATACATCTTTATATAAATGCATCTATATGTATAGAGCCTCCGCCTAGAACAGCCGGGCTTGCTTCTTCAGTTCGTTCCTCTTCCAGAGGGCTAGCCTCTCGAACTCTGAGATGGTCATGCCGAAGACTTGGTAGAACTCCTCCTGGGACAGGTGGCGCTGCGTGATGCAGAGGGGACACAGACAGCGTGAGGATGTGAGGTGTGGGGACAGCAGCCATCGCCGCACCTTCTCCTGGGGGGCCTCTGGGGGTGCTCTGGCTCTCTTTGCCTCCATCTCAGGTGGGTGTTGAGTTTGCCCAAGCACCACTTGTGTACCCTGGCTGACCTCACCTTTAGGAATTTGTGCTCCAGGTATCTGCACCCGCTACACGTGTGCACGTCGTTAGTGCTACCCAATTCCCCTCGGGAAAGAGCGAGGGACACCTGAGGATCCGGGGTGCACTGCCTCTTATCGACGTTTTTACAAATGACCTAACGGAAGTGTGGAAGAACCAGTGCCGGCCAGGCATGGTGGTGCACGCCTGTAATCCCAGCACTCTGAGAGGCAGAGGCAGGTGGATGGCTGTGAGTTCAAGGCCAGCCTGGTCTACAACAAAGTGAGACCAGGACAGCCAAGGCTACACAGAGAAACATTGTCTTCAACTCCCACCCCCACCAAAAAAAAAAAAAAAAAAGAAAAAGGAAAGAAATCACTGCTGTTATTTTTCTGCCCACTGGAATGTCCTTTCTTCTCCTTCTTGAATGGAAACAAGTTTGTCATAGGATCAAACATCGTTCTGTATTTCATGGCAGGTTCCCCTCCTTCCCTTGTATTTCCCCTTCCTCTCTTTTCTCAGCATTCTTGAAGGTTCATGTCAAAAGCCTTTAGACTTAGAAGTATATGACATTTAAAATAGAGCAAAATATTAGGAATTGATAGATTTAAGTGATGGGTAGGTGGGTGTTCGTTTTACTATTCATACAGCATTTCTGGAAAGCTGAAATTTTTCAAAAATTAAATTTAAAATCAAGTTTAAAAAAAAAAGAATTAAGTGCATTTAAAGTGTGAAATCCAACAAGGATCTGTACAGCTTTGGAATGGCTGTTCTAACTGTACAGAAATCCATTGAGATGCACATACTCGATCTGATCAATTTCTGTGTACTTTTTACAACAAAGTTTCTTTGAAAAGGAAATGTACGGCCTATCTTTTTCCTGCAAGCTTTCTGGATTCTCTGAGGATTTTGTATCTCTAGCTGGGTACTAAAGGACACTCAGTGAGAACTTTGCATACAGCTACATAACAATTAGCCAGCTTGTTGGCTTATTTACGCTGTGAGCGAATATTTTGACAGTTTTTAGAGTTAGCTAGGCAAGGATGTATGATTTTGGACAAATAAGTAATCCTTCGAAGCCTCAGTTTCCCCTTCCTGAAAAAAAGGACCTTCCTAGTGCCTGCCTCATTGGTATGGCAAGAGTGAACCAAATCACAGGGTGCCCGGACATGCCTGATTTGTGTGGTCTTATCTCTCTGTGTGAGCTTTTTGAGGACTGGTCAAACATGATCTGATCCCCATTTCCTGTGATGTCAGTCCCTTCTCTTCCTCTCTGCTGTGCTCTTGTGGTCCCAGCCACACTTATCTCTTGATATCTTCCCTCACACAGGCTCACTTCTACACTCAAGCCTCACTTCTGCATGTTCCCTCTGCCCAGAAAGTACTCACAACAGCATGGCTAACTTGCTCAGATGTCATACGGTGGTTGAGACCTACTCTCATCCATTTATTTGCAACCGCAGCTTGCTCCTCCTAACTCCCAGGCCCATGCTCAGCCCCCCCTGTGGCTTTTTACCCTTCCCTGTATCACCTGCTAGCACAGTGTAGCACTTGTTTTTCATTTGTGTCCTTTAGTGTCTGTCTTCTCGGGTAAGAATGCAAACTCTTAGAGATCACAGTCTCCATTTTGTTCACAGACATGGGTAAACCCAGACAACAATACTTAGCACCTATGTTGGATTTTTAAATTAAAAGCTTAATTTGCTGTTATTTCATGTACATGTGGATGATGATGATGATGATGATGATGATGTATGTGTGTTGCACATGTCACAGAGCATGTGTAGAGGGCAGGACAACTTTGTGAACTCCATTCTCTCCTTCCACCTTTTACATGGTTTCTAGGGATTGAACTCAGGTTGTCCGGCTTGCATGGTCAGCAGTTTTACCTGCTAAGCTCTCCTGCCAGCCCTATAATAGAGTCGTGATAAATATTTGCTGGATAAATGAATGTCTGTACTCTGTACTACCTGAGGATACATCAGGATTCAGAGCTGGGGTAGAAGCTGGGCCAGTGTTTCTAACTCAGTGCTACATTGTAGACGTTCCTGGGTGACTTACCCTGGATGAAATGGATTGACCTGTGCTCTTTCCCCAGGTTGTGATTTAGCTGATCTGCAATGAAAGTTCTCTGAAGTGGTTCTGATGCCTGGGAAACTGGAGCTCATCAGGCCCCAGTTTTGGGGACCTGGGAAGCTTACATGTCTTAGAGCTATCTCTTTTGAGATAGCTGGGAGCTGTCCCCTTCAGCACTAGCAGACACCTGAAGCTTCTTGTTACGAAGATAGAAAAATGTCCATGTTCTTTGGGCTGCTAACCCAGCACAGTAGACCTGGGGACACTTACAGAGCTGCTTTCCCACTTGCAGTCCCCACCTTCTGCCTCTACCCCTGGGCGGATTCCTCAGTGTCAGAGCAAGGCTTGTTCCTGTGCTCTTCCTGCATTCAAGTCTACCAGTGTGTTCTGCCATCTCTCCTAAGCAGGTCCTATGGTGTAGGGAAGCTCAGGGTCAGCAGAGGAAATGGTATAAATGAGAGTGTGTGGGGCATGAACTGCAGTCGGATGCAGGCAAGGGGAGGTGGCAGGACCAGACATGTGACCCATACCAGGGGAGGACTTGAGAAGGATTTGCATACTGTGATCCCTAGATTGGGCCCTAAGAAAGGATACAGCCACAGCACGGGAAGGAGAGTTAAAGGCATGGAAAGCCAGGAAGGACACATCCTGGCACAGGGCAACACATGTTCCAGATCAGAGGTAACTTGGGATGGGTACTCTATGCTAAATAAACGATACTACCCAGTGCCATGCCCGGGGCCCCTCTGCTCTTTTATCTATACTGTTTCAACTGCTCATGGTGCTTTTCTTTATGTCCATCCAAACCCGACCTACCTCTTCCTGTAAGTCTGTGTCAACCAAGCAGGTCTTAGTGACATTCTTTGGATAGCAGCCTATAACACTGAGCCAGTACTTAACCCATGGCTCACTGCCAAACTCTGCTCAAAGCTTGATGTATATCCTTATCCACCTGTCTTGGACCCTTGAGGGACGTGCTAGAGGGAAGGGCTTATCAAGGAGTGAACAGCTTCAGTGCGGTTATCGCTTGGCTGAAGCACCCACCCAGTGATGGCGGAAGCAGAATGGAGACTTGGGACTTGGGATTTATTTATGCTTTTGCCCTCTAAGCAGAGCCATCTACCCATCACAAGACCCTGATTTAACTACAGCCCTGAGTATGCAGGGACCAAAGGTAGTTGTTGTTCTGCAGACAAAGCATCAGCCCCAGATGAGGAAACAGGCAGCTGTGCACCCCAGACACCGACTAAGCTGAAGACGGGAGAGCTTAGAAGCAGCACAGCCATTGGGCTGTGCAAACTCACTCACGTCTCTGCTTTTGCATCAAGCTTCAACGGATACTTAAATTATTCATTCTGCCCTGAGCTGAGTCGGCTCTGACAAATGTGCGATCTCTTTAATACCAAAGGTCTTAGTAATGTACAGCACCAGCCATGTCCAATGTGTGCCCTGAAATGGCCACGAATGCAGCCTGATGCAAAACCATAAATTTACTTAAATCACTGGGAGATTGCCTTGCGATTTTTAAAAAGAGGTTCTTGAGTGTGAACTTTAGAGATGGCAATGTCATGTTGCGATGCCAAGAAGTTGGACATGCCTGTACATACCTCTAAGCGGGTCCGGTCCACATCCTTTGGCAGTCGGTTTCTCCCTCTTGTGGTCACCAGCAGCAGCTCATATGGGTAGATCTAAGGAAAAAGGGGTGGGGCATGTCTAGCTTGGGTTAGGGGGGTGAGTTTGTCATTTCTAGCTGCAGTTTGAGCCTGGGATGCTGCTTCTATCCACCAAGGCCAGACATTTAGTCAGGAGGAAAGACTGGGTCTGCCCCCCTTGGGTGGGCATGGTCCCCAGAGTGCCATATCATTGCTAAAAATAAGCTTGGTGGTGGCAATTGACATGAATGTGGGCCCAAGGATTTACGTATCTAAGTATCTAATAGTTGGTGGCTGTTAAGCTGCCCAATTGGCACCTGTGGTGTTCCAGAATTCTTAGGGACAGGAAAAGGGTTAGAAGAGACCCAGGAAGGACTTGGGGATAAAAGGCCAAGGAGAGACAATGTTAGCCCTGAAATGTTCTTCATCTATGCTTCTTCTCTGCATAGATGATGCTGCCATCCTCTTGCCGCTCCCCAAGGTAGTGGTTCCCAGAATCTGGAGACCCCCAGGGTCTATGTGTTCTTTACCTTGTACTCTGCAAAAAGAAAAGAGACACGCACCAACTAGGACCCACCTCTGGGCTGGACGTCACTACACTGGCCTCTGCCTCAGGTTCCCAGGGGTCTGGTCTCCACAGAGTGGTTGTGCTAAGCTATGGGAATCCCTGTCTTCCTGGGTTCACCATGGATGGGCATCCAGGCTTGTGTGAGCACAAAGTGGGGGCTGGCTGCCCTGAGATGGCTTTATGAGGAAAGTAGCTTTTGAGCTACGTACAATAGGGAGAAAAAGAATCCGAGACAATGGATGGAGCCTGGGGACGGGACCTCCAGCATCTAGGGGTTCCTTAGAGGCTGTGGTATGATCACACAAGCCAGGCTCCAGCCAGCCGGTGGATCCTGGCAGGGGAGCTTTTCTGGCAGAGAGCATGGATCTCATGGAGACTTTTCTGGGAACAATGTGCTGTTGGCTCTGATTGTCTCCCTCCACCATGTCTGACTGGAAGCTTTAGCTCATCAGTTCAGGGTAATCAGCACTCTCAGAAAGCTCTGAGAGCCCGGATGGAACAGATGGTCTGGAAGGCACCCAAGGCTGGGGATGAGAGAGGATGAGGGAAGAGGAGGGAAAGGGGAGAGTGGAAGCATCAGGAAGGGGGAACTTGGGGTTTGGACAGAGCCCATCCTGGGGAAAGAACCGGTAGCGGTGGTTCACAGGTCAAGCAGCAGTTCTGAGCACTCCATCCGGAGTCTCCGGGAAGTCTCAGGAGGGCCCACCCCTGCAGCTCCAGCCTGCCGTGCTCACCTCGCATGCCCCAGTTGACTGCGTTCATGCTGTCATAGTGGAAGAGGTCTGCGCTGGGTGTCTGTAGGGAACATAGAGCCAGGCTGGCCTGAGAAGTTCACGTCTGCTTCCCAGAAGCACTCGCCTACCTCCAGAATGTGGAGCAGGGCCGAGGCAAGGGACTGTCAATAGCATCAGTCTCAACTCAGGAAAACATGTTCTTCCTGCAATTTAGTCCCAGCATTCAGCAGGCAACCAGTATGGATCCACTCATTAAGTGGAATGAATGGTCGATTCAGTGGAAGATCTTCTACAAGATCTCCCCTGACAGGTAGTCCTATTGATAATGGCAAGGCACCCCTTCATAAACTCTTAATCTTCTTTATCCTGATCAACCTTTTTCATAACACTGTCTTCCAACATTTTATGTAACCGGATTTATTTCCCATTATTACATATTAATACTTTATTTTCCCCTACGTTTCTAAACTCTGGAGATGGAGAGATGGTTCAGCCATTAAAGGCTAGGCTCACAACCATATATATATGAATGAATGAATCTAAACTCCAAAGAGAAGAAATCTAAAGAAGTGTGTACAAGTGTTTGGCCTATATGTAAGTATGCGCACCATATGTGGACCTAGTGCCTTTGCATGCTAGAAGGTGTCATTGGATGCCCTAGAACTGGAGTTATAGACAGTTGTGAGCTACCATGTGGGTGCCAGGAACCAAACTTGGGTCCTTTTCAAGAGCAGCCAATGCTCTTAACCACTGAACCATCTCTCCAAACCCTGGACAGGGATCTTTTGTTTTGGTCACTTGCAGGTTCTAAGCACTCGGAGCAGAACCTGGCATGTGGAGGAGGCTCTCAGCAAATCTGCTGAGTGAATGAAAGGATGGACGGGTGGCCTGAATGCCCTGAAGGCAGGCTTCTCCACAGGCCAGGGCCACAAATACCAAACACTCTCTCTAGCGGTGCCTCACTGCTTGTGTGTCCCAAGATCTTCCAATAGAGCTACGGCTTCTACTCCTGGCCCACTTGCAGTATGTACTCTCTACAACAGACAGAAGGATCCCACCAAAAATCCAAGTTGGGTTCACAGGGCACATCTACAGGGCACCCTCTGAAGTTCCTTCCTGGGTGTATGGCTTCTAATGATATTCCCATCTGGCTTCATGCCCCCACTCTTTCCATTCTGGCCACGTGCCTTGGCACTTCTGGCCATTCCATTTTCTTACTTATTGTTCATCTTCTAACTAGGACTGTGAATGTCATAGGAAAGGTGACTTCATTCACTGTAAGATTCTCAAAACCTGGAACAGTGCCCGGCACTTAGTAGGTGCTCAAAACTCAATACTTGTCACAGTGTCCCTGCCCTCATCACTTTGTTCAGGTTCACAGCAGTATTTTTCCTTCCTTTCCAGCCACTAAACCAGATCACTGATTCTACGGAGGTTGTGTGAGCTGCTCAAGAGCTCAGGAGGCTTGAATCCCAGCTCCCCCTCTATGACAGCCTGGGCATGCACTTCTCGTCTTTTTGCCCTCATTTGCTCCACCCACAAAACAGGTTCCATGTTGGTGACCACCTTGTCTGAGGTGTGAAGTTAGTTGGTGCTGGTAAAGCCCAGTGGGTGCCATAGAGTTCTTTCCTAGCTGCTCCTTAGGGCCTCTTCCTACCCAGCAACCAAAGGAGAGGAGGAAGTTACTGCCACCTTCAGCAGCCCCACCTCTCCTCCAAGGCCTTTCTTCAGTTCTACCCAGGTCGTCTGTAGGGTTAGAGTGTTAGCATCTGGGGGAAGAGCCCAGCACAGCCCCCTTACCCTGTGCAGCCCATTTCTTCTGTAGGCAGGCAGGGAGGCAGATTTGGAGATGAGGGGATCTGAAAAAGAGGCAGAACGACTGTCAGGATCCCTGAGCCAAGGTTCTTCTCTCTGGGCTCATCTGGCCAATACTACCCTCAACCTAGTGGGAAGTGGGATGGGATCCAGGGAATAGCAAGTTCTCCTGAAGTTTTCCAGACCACCTTGGGGAACCCTGCTCCAGCGGAATTCTAGGCCCACCAGAAGCACCTACTTACACACTCTGGCCTTGACTTATACACAACCATTCTCTTAGGACAGATGCCCGTGTTTTGGCCACAGGCCTTGGAACCGGAGTTAAGCTCAGAACCAGGCAGGCAGGCTCTCAGGTGGGTGCAAGAGGCATGTTCTTATTCCTTCTCTTTGAGAGAACCCCAAGTGGAGACCCACAATCCAGCTATGACGATGGTGGACTAACTTATGCTCAGACTCTGTCTGTCAAGCCATGGGGGGCTGTGTGTTATGGCCTTGACTCTGTCCTTACAAGATACAGGGGCTTACGGTGGGGCAGGCAGAACATACCACTGTCGGCCAGGTAGTGTGAACGAGGGGCTGCAAGAGAGAAAAGTCCAGATCAGTGCTCACGGGTACAGATGGGCATGGTGGAGACATTCATCTCTTACAAAGAAACATGGCTGCACGCTCAAAGACTCTGGCTGGTGGGAAGGTGGGGCCTCGATCATCATTAGTTCCAATTAGTCAGTTTCTTTCTATTGAATCTAAATACTGCCTTCCCTTTCCCTCCCGGTTCTTTGCACCTGGCAGGGAACACATGCTCTGGGATATTTGTCGCATTGATGTAGCTGGGACATAAATGTATGCATGTATGCGTATATGCCTTTCTATATGAATTTATGTATTGTGCTGCTATGGAGGACAGGGCCTTACACATGCTAGGCACATTCTTTCTCAGTTACACCCCTAGTCAACAGGAGCAGTCTCCCGTGTCCTCGGAGATCCAGAGCCTGAGATGGAAAACAGCGCCCCAAGTGGTTAGACAGGGAAGCAGTTTCATCAGTTCATCCAGCATCTCTGCTCTTGGTAGATTCTGATGTCAGACAAATTACTTAATCACCCTTCAGTTTTATCGTTTGTGGAATGGGAGTGACAGAGTCTCCTTTGTAGGAGTAGTATGATGAATACATATGTGCTGGATAGTTTTATTTCAACTGGACACAAGCTAGAGTCATCTGAGAGAAGGGAACCTCAGCTGAGAAAATGCCTCCATGAGAGGGCTGTAGGCACACCTATAGGGCAGTGGTTCTCAATCTGTGCATCATGACCCCTTTGGGGAGGGGTCAAACGACCCTTTCACAAGGGCTGCATATCACATATCCTGCAAATCAGATATTTATATTATGGTTCGTAACAGCAACAAAATTACAGTTATGACGTAGCAATGAAAATAATTTTATGGTTGGGGGTCACCACAAGAAGACAAATTGTATTAAAGGGTCACAGCACTAGGAAGTTTGAGAAGCACTGCTGTAGGGCATTTTTTATTAATGATTGATAGGGGAGGGTCCGGCTCACTGTGGGAGGTGTCACCCCCAGGCTAATGGTTCTGGGTCTATAAGAAAAACAAGGCGGGAAGTAGCACCCTTCCATGGCCTCTGCATCAGCTCCTGCCTCCAAGTTCCAGGTCTGCTTGAGTTCCTGTCCTGACTTCCTTTAATCATGGACTATGTTGTTGAAGTATAAGCCAAATAAACTTTTCTTCCCAACTGGCTTTTGGGCCTGGTGTTTCATGACAGCAATAGTAACCTGAACTAAGACAGTCTGACATACTACAGTAGGATCCTTGGCACAGTGGCAAGAGAGGTGTCTCAGTGGCTAAGAGTATGCGCTGCTGCTATTGTAGAGACCCACGTTCAGTTCCCAGCACCCACATCAGGGGTCTCACAAGAAGTAACTTTAATTGCAGATCCAGGGCATCCTCTGCACTCATGTGCACGCGTGCACACACACACAGACACACAGCAAAATAAATCTTTAAAAGGATATTTAGGACTAGTGCTGGCCCACACCCTTAATCTCAACACTTGGGAGGCAGAGGCAGATGGATCTCTGTGAGTTTGAGGCCAGCCTGGTCTACAGAGTGAATTCCAGGACAGCCAAGGCTATATCACAGAGAAACCCTGTCTCAAAAAACCAACATATGTATATATCACATATATAGATATCTATATCTTTATATCTATATCTCATAGTCCCTAACCTACACATAACACTCCATAAGGCTGGCTTTATCACCATCCCACTCCATCATCAGTCTCACCAAAATCAGGATTTAACAAGGTGAAGAGGGGAAAGTCTATGGCCTTAGGTTCCCTCCAACTCAGATCTGACCCTAGTTTAGTCACTGACTTGGCTTTCTGGTCATGGGCAAGTGGCTTAACATTCCCCCTCTCATCTGTAAAGTGAGGAATAATAACTTTCCTACATTGTGTGGGTTGTAAGGACCAGTAGTGATGTCTGCGAAGGCCTGGGGCAGAGGAGTATGATCAGCAATGCCTTCCATCACCTAGAAAGCAGGGACTGGAGGTAAGATTTCCGAGCAGCACTGAACTCCACAGGGGTAAGAAAGGAAGGAGGCAGAAGGAGCAGGTGTGCCTCTCCGGGAACAGGAAGGAGCTCCACGAGAGCCTCAAGTTGGAGCGCTTAACACTTTGCTTCCTTGCTTCTAAATGATGAGAGGCTCAGCACTTCAGAAAAGGGCCCTGTATTTTTAAGCCACTCAGATGACAACATTATACAAATACATATATACATACATATACATATATCTTATATAATTAGATATATGTATACATGTATATGTATGTAAATATGTATATTTACATACATATACATATAATTATATATGTATATATGTATATGTATGTATATATGCATGTGTATGTATATATGTATTTGCATATATATATTTAATTCAATTAGAAGTCATGGCTCCAGAGAGCTCCCAAGAGGTGGTGTGACTACTCAGTAAAGCATGGTGGTTCCATTTTGATGCTCCATCTGACCTTCTGTCCTGTCTATGTTCCACACCCACGGGAGGCCCAGAAGGATGGCCAGAGAGTCAGAAAGTGAGAGAGCCTCGGGCTGCCTTCACAGCCAGTGCTTCCTGATCCTTTCATTAGTTCAAAAGATTGGATCTGGAAGCTGGCTGAGTTCCAACACAGTTCTAGCGAGAGGCCCAAGAGGGAGACCCATTTCTATGAATTCAGTGTCTTTGGGCATCTGTACCTCAGTTCTCTATGGGCAAGATGTGGGGCTCCCACTGCTTTGGGCAAGAAAAGGCTGTGATTGTGTCTCACAGGGTGCCTGGCCCAAAGCAAGCAGCCAAGAGACCCAGGACAGGGCAGTGCTTACAGCCATTGAGGGACATGTCATAGCCGGCGGTGTGTAGGGCCTCCCGGCTGCTGGTGGAGCTCCGGGGAGGGGTCCAGGGATCCGCATAGGAGCTTGACCTTGCCTTCATCTCTTCCTTCAGAATCAGCCGGCCAATCCCACTCTGGAGCTGGGGGGTGGGGGAGGGAGGAGCATGCAGTTAGGAGGAGGCACTGGGGCAGGATCAGGAATGACCGAACCACTGTACTTGACAGGAGCCTCTGCTGACCCTTCTAGAGCTCTCCCTCCCGACAGCTGCCATGTTCTTCTCTGTGAGTACCTCGCTGTTCCCCAGGTAGTCCTGAGGGCTGGGGGAAGTTCTGAATCGGGTCCCCAAAAAGGTCTAACTAGTGACAGAATCACATTGCCTTGCCTACGGTCACTGGTTCAATGATGCGAAGCCATCCCCCTATTTTACTTGAAATGAAAGATCATACAATCTAGAAATTAATGATTATGAAGCTGGGTCATCGCCTAGTAGCCATAGTTTTAGGAGCTCTCACTGACTCGGGGTCTCTGAAGATCCTTAGACCCTTTGCTCATCTCTTAAAAAGGCGGTGTGGCACTTGTACATACCCCATGCAATTGTTCACAAAAACTTATGTAGGCTTTCACGCCTTCCTTCTTTCATCATGCTTTCCAGGCTCACTCACACAGAGGTGTTCATCATGACTTCATTTCTTTTTGTCCGTGTAAATACTTGCTCACGTATGTGTACACATGAGCACCTACGTGTGTGCGTGCACGTGTGCGTGTGTAGAGGTCAGAGTTCAACATTGGGTTTCTTCCTCAGTCCCTCTCTACCTTATCTATTTTTTTTATTTCTTGAGACAGGGTCTTTCACTGAAAATCACTGGTTCAGCTCAACTGGATGGCCAGAGAACTCCAGGGACCTGCCTGTTTTTGTTCCTTCTGTCACCAGCACTGGAGATGTGTACTTTTATGGATGGCTTTTATATGAGTCCTGGGATCTGAACTTGGGTCCTCATGATAAACTCTACCAGCTGAGAATTCTCTTTGATGCCTCCTTTCCTTTTAATGCCTAATTAATAGTGGATAATATAGATACACCATTTTGTATTCAACCATTTGTGGACTGATGGTCATTGTGTTGTTCTTACTGTAGGCTATTGTGATAATCACTGCTATGAACACATAATTTGCTTGGCTGCTTGTTTCCGTATCTTTATATTTAGAAAGGGGACTGCTGCATGGGTCCTATGATAATTTTTATGTTTAACTCTTTAAGGAACTGTTAATCTGTTTTCTACAGGGCCTGGGCCACTTTGTGTTCTTACTAGCAAACAACCATTTTGAACATGAAGCCAATGCAGAGGCAAACATCTTAAATCAAAAGAGGCTTTCTATTTGAGCAGCTGGAGCGTAGTCACTGAAGCTAGTCTTGCTATCTGACTCTTCTGTTAGGTACAACTATGCATTTCTTTTGGGATGATGAGTTTGAAGTTGGTTTTTGTCACTTGCAAATGAAAAAAGAAAGACTCTAAGTATTTTATTCAGGGACGTAGCCCTCTCACCTTGTGCATGCTTCGGTCAAAATCCTCTTCCTCTCCTCCAGATGAGAACCTTCTGGCACGGGGCACTGTGGGAGGGCAGGTGAGATTAACCCCAGTGTGCACTTTCTGCTCAGCCTCCTCCCTCCCTCCCTCCTTCCCTCCTTCCCTCCCTCCCTCCCACCCCCACCCCTGCTCTCCCAGCCACTGATCCCTGTTTATTTCGGTTATGGTTGCTTCTGAGGCATACTCTTTCTCTAAATGTAGGCTTCTTAGAAGGTAATGAAGTCACCCCTGAGCTTCTGTAAAGCCTTGTTTAGAAAGGAGGTTCTATTAATAAAGCCAAATGTTGAGTTAAAGTGGACACTGATGGAAACTTCTCCACACGATAGGAAGAAACAGCTTGGGCTGTACAATGAGTGTAATGGTATCTGGAGGACTTTGCCTTCCATCATTTTTTAATTTAGTGATTTATTTTTATTTTATAATTTTATATGCATTGGTGTCTTGCATATCTATATGTCCACATATCTGTGTGAAGGTGTCAGAGCCCCTGGAACTGGAGTTACAGACAGCTGTGAGCTGCCATGTGGGTGCTGGGAATTGAACCCGTGTCCTCTGAAAGAGCAACCAGTGTTCTTAACTGCTGGGCCATCTCTCCAGCCCCTCCACTTTCCATCTTTAAACCCTTGGTCTCCTTCCCGAGAGCAGGAGCCTGGTATTTTGCTCCCTAGTGTTTCCTTAGAGTTTGGGGCTGGCAGCTAACACGTGCGGTGGAAGGAGTAAGGCTCTCAGTTACATCAAGGAAATGATTCTGTGAAGGAGAGGGTAACTGTCCCTGATACAGATGGCAAGCCTCTGGCCTTTGACTCTATAGTTAATACTACCTTTAGGGGACCCATGGTAGGTCCAATACTCGGACTCTGAAGCATAGTAGGGGTCTGGCGAGTAGGCTGGGCTATACTTGGAGGCCTGGCTGATGTCTTCACTTGTTTTGCTCTTGGTTGCTGTGGACAAATCACCTGTAAAGGACCCAAGGACAGCACTTCAAGAAAGCAGAGTGTTTCAGCTCGGAATATGCATTCTGTGTCTGTCACACTCCAGCTTAAGACTACTTAAGGTTAGAGGTGTCTGGTGGGAGAGCCTGGGACGTGAAACACCAGAGCTGCAGAAACCCTGGGCTAACTCTCCATTTTACATTTGAGGCAAGAGAAGGGAAAGGCTTGATCAAGACCACCCAACTCATTGGTACCAGAATTGACTAGACTAGGGCTTTTTCCAGCACATTTCATGGACTCTCACAGTATACATGAAAAACAAACAAGCAAACATATTATCCCCAAACCCTGAATTTTCTGGGTGGGTCTAGCCCTTTCCTTCCTGACATCCTTGAAGCCTGCTTTGTTATGGCTTGGAACCACATCAAGGAAGGAATTGCCAGGCAGGGCTAAGATGTTTGCTGATTTAGGTCAGCTGTCTCTATGTACTATTTGAGGAGGCTGCATGTCTTGAAGGAAGGGGCCCTGGACAGGGAGTAAGGAGTGCAGGGCTCTGGTTGCAGCTCTGCCGCTTGACTTGAGCTCAATTCTAGGCAAATCCTACCCTTGCTTGCCTCAGTTTCCTCATCTTTAAGTACTAAGATTGTGCGATAGCTCAGGTTCTACCTAGCTTCATGCTTCCATCTGAAGTAATCCTCTCACAGAGGTAACGGAAATATTCACTGCAGACACAAACGTTTACAGAACAATGACTTTACAGTGGCATAGCCTGGTGATAGGCTGACAGGACAGAGGCAGGGCTGGAGAACCCAGCATGGCTCCCCAACCACTTCTGAGGGAGAACAAAAGGAAGGCTGTAGGGACAAGATCTATGTTCCGAGGACCAAAGCAGAAGGTTCTAGCATCATGGGCTTTCATTCTGCCCAGGACTGTGCGTCACTTGCTCCCTTGCTGCTGCACCTGCTCCTTTAACTTGAGCCCTGGATGCTTTTATCTTGGCTGATGGCATTTTTCCATTTCTTATGATGTGCTACCTTCACCCTGGACTCCCCCTGAACCTGCTCTGTTGCTATCTCCTGCAACCCTCTTGGAAAACCTGATGAGCCCTAAGAAACATGGCTCTCAGGGGCAAATTATCTTTGTGGGGGGCAGCACCTTTTTTACCTGGCCACCTGCACAGATACAATAGGCTTACAACTCACTGTGGGGCCCCTGTTCCACCAGCTCTGAAAACTGAAGATGTCTGTTTAATATAGGATCTCAGCCAGGCATGGTGGTGCACATCTGTAATACCATCAGTCAAGAGGCTTGAAGAGAACAACCAGGAGTTCAAGGCCAACTGGGGCTGTACAGAGTTTAAGGCAAGCTTTTTTTCCCCTCTCTTCTTCTTCTCTGAGACAGGGTTTCTCTGTGTAGCCTTGGATGTCCTTCCACTCTGTAGATCAGGCTGGCCTTAAATTCACAGAGATCTACCTGCCTCTGCTAGGATTAAAGGTGTGTACCACCCCTGTCCAGCCTAAGGCAAGCCTCTTAGTAAGACTATGGTCACCCCCAACCCTAAAAAAGTATTCAGGGTCTTCGTGTCCAGAGCCATTACTTGCACAGCCCCTTTCATCATCTGATTAGCTGGGTCCACAGTACAGGATTGCTTCTGCTGTCTCCAGGCTCGAATATGAGCCTGTGCTTTCCTCTGTTATCTAACTAGAACAGTGAGCAAATGAGGGCAGCCCGGGTAGCAGCTGCCATCTGCCTCCTCAAAGGGATAGGTGTGCTTATTCACCTGAGGCTTAACGAGAGCATTTTGTAGTGAGGAACAGGAGGTCCCAGCATGGATGACTTTGGTACTGGAATGCAGGCAGAAATCACAGGTAAAACAGCTAAGGGAAGATTTCTGGGCTGTGAACTCGACATTTCTACCTTTCTAATTTTAAGGGGTCTGGGTCATGGAGGGAGCCATCGAATCTGCCCTTTGAAAATTAGTTTCCAAGGGATGGATGTTCCACAGACTATTGTTTAAGAAACGCCAAATAAATGAATTAAGGAAGGGCCAGGGAAGAAGGGTGCTTATGTAGCATGCGCAAGGTCTCTGGGTTTGATCTCCAGCACCAGGGAAACAAAATATGAAAGGAGGAAATGGTTTCCTTTCTCATCTATGAGCAGCCACATGCACTCAGAAAAGCAGGAAAAAAAACCTTAAGGCAGAGGTTTAAGTTGAATCCCGATCCCCGAATTCAGTACAGGGATCTAATGCGTCTCACACAGCTCTAATGAACAACCTGAATTATTGGCATTCTGAGTGCAGCTCTCATAGGGGGTTCAGGCATTTTCCAGGATTGCTCTGATCATGGTATTTAGAGCAGCAAAGAGCAGGCGAGGTAGGTTGGGGAGGTGGCAAGGAAGGATTCCCGGGGCGTGGATAATTTCTTGCTCTTCTGAAATGACCTTGACACCCAAAGTCACCATGAGTGATGGGGGGTTAGCCAGAAGGACGATGCTGTGGTCTTGCATCGCCTTGTCCCTGGGCACCAGTGCGGGGCCATCTGCATTGTTGGTTAGTACCCCCCTGTTGTTTGGCCAAGCTCTAGCTGCCTCTGACCATACCATGCCGTTTGTAGATCGGGGGTTTTCGGTAGATGTTACTTTCTCCAGCTGCCAGAGACCAGGAAGGGACAGTAGGGAGGAGGGAGAGAAAGAGAAGGGGTGGGGGGGGGTGAGAGGAGACAGTACTTGGTCAGTTGATCTGAGAAGAGAGAGCCGGTCAGCAACTTTTCCCAAGGGGCCACCATCTTTCTCCTGGCAGGCTTCCTATTCCAGAGTTGAGCCTTTGCTCTCACCCAACAGGTTCCAGATAAAGCGGGGAAGAGGGCAGATGCATACAGATGGTACCAGGGAAGGGGGTGCGGACTAAGTGATAGGCGTGCAGGAAGTGGGGGGTGCTAAGCAGGGCCTGGTGCAGGAAGTGTTCACTGCTTTTGCCCCTCGTGGCCACACCTCACTCCATGCAAAAGTCCTCAGGAATATGCAGGGTTTCAGCCTTGCCCATATTGCCCTTCCCCCAGAGACATGCTGGGCTCCTCAAGAGCCATGGGGAATGGTGTAGGTGAAGCAACCAGATCAGCAATTGAGGGTTGAGTGAGTGGGGGTTGCAAAGTTGGGGAACAGGGTCTAGACCCAGCCCAGTAACCCAGTGTGCTGGTTAGTTTTATGTCAACTTGATGCAAGATATTATCATCTGGGAAGAGGAGAGCTTGGTTGACAGTGTCTCCATCAGCCTGGCAAATCTGTAGGCAAGTCTATGGGGAGCCTTTTCTTGATTAATGGTTGATGTTGGGGGACCCAGTCCATTGTAGGCAGTGCCACCCCTGGGAAAGTGATACTGTGGTGTATAAAAAAAAAGAAAAAAAAGAAAAAAAAAGCAAGCTTGGTGAGCTATCAGAGCAAGCTCGTAAGGAGCATTCCTCCGTGGTTTCTGCCTTGAGTTCCTGCCTGGTTTTCCTCAATGACTGACTATAACATGTAAGTCAAATTAACCTTTTCTCTCCCTAGTTCTGGTTGTGGTCCTTATCACAGCAATAGAAAGCAAATTAGAACATCCATGGTGGGGTCTCCTACAAGGCCACGCCTATAAGGCCATGCAGCCTCTGGTTCCCTCTCACCTCCTCTAGACACAATGACTTTATTCCTGATGCTCCCATGGCCTGGCATGTTTTTTCTAGGACTGTCACAGCACTAACTTTAATGTCACTTCCTCTAAGAAGTCGTTTCCTGCCCAGCTCCCGCAGCACAACCTCCCCTACGGTAGTCACTCTTGCACGATGCTTTGAATGTCCTCCCTTGTTTGTAGTAGCTATTATCGCCTTTAATTACCCCTTTACTTCTTTAAAATTCATGTACCATCTCTATACACATGTTATGAGTATCACGTTAACAGCTAAACTAACTGGGCAGATGGTTCTCTCCACACATTTAAGTGTACTCATTGTAAAGGTGAGATCTGGGCTAGAGGGAGCCCAATGGCAGCTTTAGCATCCTGAATACTACCTGGCTTCCTGGAGAAGCCAAGAGATGGGCCCCAGACCACCAGCTTACAGGCAGTGGGCTCAGGGTTCACGCCAAAATATCCCGTGACAAGCGCCCTTCACCATTTTGCCTTTACTCTGTCCATCAGCAATATAAAAGGTCAACACTTGGGCATTTCATGTGAGTTCCCTGACCCTTCTCTTTCCTGGCCTTTCCTTATGGTCCTGATCAAGGCTGGCTATATGGAGAGGGCAGACCAAAGCCCACAGACATGTTGGGGCTAGAAGGTGTGGGTGATTGGTTAGGGAGGGGTCCCTCAGGAACCGACTTCTCCTCAATGCCTGTGCAGCATCAAGCAAG
This sequence comes from Psammomys obesus, assembly GCF_907164565.1. Taxonomy (NCBI): domain Eukaryota; kingdom Metazoa; phylum Chordata; class Mammalia; order Rodentia; family Muridae; genus Psammomys; species Psammomys obesus. The sequence continues at coordinate 22,797,196 of NW_026596040.1, forward strand.
TGGCTCAGGCATCTGGCACCCCCACGGAGCATGCACTCATGCTGGGAATGGCGGGCTGGCAGTGCCTACCTGGGATGTGAAAGTGCCTGGGAGCCTGGTAAGAGGTTGGAGTGGAGGACCTCACATCTAACTGGCTATGGTATGGAGAGCTCCGGCCACTCTCAGGCCCTGGAGCATGCAGGCAGTGGTCCCCAGAGAGAACAGAAGCATAGAGAAAACAGGCATTAAACATGGCAGCACTCAGGGAAGCAGTGAGGTGACTGCAGCAGCAGTGGGCTGGGTGGACATCGCTGTGTGCTCAGCTCCAGAGTGTCAGCAGCTTGCGCTGTCATGCACCGGGTCGGCCGAAACAAGCTTGACCTTTGCCCTCGTTTGACCCCCAAGTTCCATTCTGCCAAAAAGATATCTTTACCTGCTAATCCTCCCACCCCGCTCTGCTTAGGTTCCTCCCTCCGTTTCCCCTTTTCTCCAGCCAAACGATTGCTACTCCCCTCAGCACAGGGTGACTGGAGATACTTCAGCTGAGTGGCTCTGGGACTCTCAGCTGAAACCAGAACCCAACTTTGATGTTATGTGTTTCTTCCTGTGGATGCACAGGCCTGAAGGATGAGATAGAGGGGAATTCCTCTTCCCAGGGTCAGCGGGATGCCTGACAGCACCTCTCCTGGCAGTTCTCTACCCACATCCCTGCTGCTTCTCAGTGTCACACACTCATCTTAGGGACTGAGTCAGGCCCACCAGTCACCCGAGTGGCCACAGGCTTCTAGAAAGCCATGCTGCTATGGGAAGTGTAGAGGGGACACTAAGCGACCACATTGTCCTGACTCTTCATCTCTCTTTGGGGCTCCCCTTGCCTTACCTGAGCGGTAGTAGTGATGAGGTGAGCGGGAAAAGGTGGGGGACATGCCTTGCCGACTGTAGGTGGGAGAATCTATGTATCCTGGACTGGAGGCCCGTCTCTGCCGGAGGTCCAGGTTCTCATAGATGTCCTGTTAGGAAGGAGGCAGGACTGTGAGCAAGGCCCATGGTGCAAGGCCTTTTTAGTGGTCATATGGGGCATGCTATGGAGTCTGGAACTCTAGGGGTTCAGGCATGCATCACATATATACCCTGAAGAGGATGAGAGAGAGTTCTCAGGCCTCAGGCTAGAATCCATGGGCAGTTTCTGGAGTCTGACTACAGATTCCTGAGACACAGATAAGTCTGACTGACAGACACACGGGGCTCTCCCCAGCTGTTTCCATTCTCCATGCCATTGCTTGGTTGGAAGACACATTTTGGGTTGGGATCAGGTCCCCGTGGTTCAGGGGAGGGGTGACCAGGGAGCCCTTCTTGGTCATTATAAAGTAACACCACTTTTAATTTTAATTTTAATTTTTTTATATATCAGATTAATTACCTGGGAGTAAGGAGATAATGTTCCCAGTGACTTAGAAGCGAAGAGTTTGAAGGCAGCCAAGGAGGGAGCAAAGGGAAGAGAGAGGAGGGCAGGAGGAAGGGACAGAACACGGTTAAATGGTGATAAGAAGAGGGCCTGAGGCTGCCCTCGGGAGGGTACCCTTGTCTATGTCCATGCCACCCTGAACACCCTCGATCCTGCCGGAGCATGGAGGGTACCCTCTCCAGACAACACCTCACTTAGAATTCTAGAACATCAGAACTGCTGGAAAATGGTAATAAGTTTTGTGATTATGACCCCCCCCTTTCTAAATGTGAGGGCTCAGGGCCAGGCTAGGCTTCTGAGGAGATGGCTGGTCTCATGAGCTCACCACTATTTTCTCAACCCTCCCCCATCTCTCTCCTGGTTCACATCTCCTTTGTGATTCATGAACACAAAAACCCAGGGGAATGATATCCAAATTTAGGCCGAAGCCAGGACCAGGCCATGGCTGTAAATGGGAAGCCTGGCCTGGTGAGGGGCGTCACAAGCTGGAGACTCAGCAGCGGGGTTGCTGCTTTCAGCTGTGACCAGAGTCATGCTGGAATGCCTGCCCAACGCCAACCAGATTCTTAATTTCCAGGGCAAGTTAGAAATGCAGACTCTTAGGCAAAATCTCCTAACATTTACATGGCAACAGCTAATTTACATTACTGAATGACGCCCTGTGAGTGAACCAAAACCATCTGGGAGTTGGCTCTTACCCAAGGGTCCTGGTCTAGAGAGTTTCAGAATTGGAGCAGATACTGGACCTTCTTTTCTAAGCCCATTTTAGGGGCCAGAACTCAGAGGCTCTCAGCACTGGACTCTTCAAGCCCTGTTGGTCGCCCTGTTGCTGCCCAAGGACTGAAGCTAGTGAGTGGTGGAGCTGGGACAGGTACCTGGAAGCCTGCTCCCCAGGCTGGGACTGTGTTGCACATTGTTATAGCTCAGGGCCTCAACATGGGGTGAAGAACCTCTAAGAACATGGCTGCTCAGGACCTGCTCTGTCTTCTCCAGAGGATCCTCCTTATCTAGTAGTCATACAATGGTTTTCTAAATCCACCTGAAGCTGCATCGTATAGATATGTCCCGTTCTGAGCACGAGGTTGTACGTAAGGTTTACTATGGAGGGAATGCGCCTAACCAGGGTTTAGGAACTTCACAGTCTTTTGAGCCTGGTATGGTATCAGAGACATGGGTTTGAGTATCAGCAAGATCTCTCTGCTGTAAGAAAGGCAACAGCTCGAGTAATGAATAGCCCTAGGCTCCCGGCTTGCATGCTGGTTCAGCAGGCTTTGGCAGGGACTGGGGAGAATGGAGAGCCTACTCCTGTCAACAGGGCATGCTGCCACTCACCTCTAGATGATGGACACACACGTTTGATGCCTTATTTAAGGGCAGCCAGATTTTTGGATGAAAGCTCTTGGTTTTTACAAGTTGGCTATAAATTCCAAGTTAGAAGGGTCTGGGGGCCGATACTGTTGTGGCCAAGCTGTCTATAATGAAGTTGACTGGGGACCACAGCAGGACAGTGTCTCTTTCAAGAGCCCCAGAGAGGGTAAGACGTGATACCTCTCCATAACCGCATCTCTCCAGCATCTCGTCGGACGTGTATCTGGAATGAGGCTCGTAGGAAATGAGGTCGGGGCGTTGCACCTCGTAGATGGACTTAACCTTGGGAAGAGCTGCCAGGTCTTTGTAATTAAGAATCTCATTATCCACTTTAGCCTGGGGAAGGGGAAGAGGGAAGGGGAAGACAGGAATGAAGAAGAAAGATAAGAGGGAAAGAGAAAGGAAACAAAAGCAAGAGGGTAAAGCTTCTCTAGCTTCTAAGACTAACGATCAGGCATGAAGGGAAGAGCTGTAGATGTCAGAGTCAGAATGGTCCCAGAGGTGGTCTATTGAACAGTGATGTTTGTGAGGCCCCAGGCTTTGCCAGAATGATCTCCTCTAAAGGCCATAACACCAGTCTAAGGGAAGCATTGATGTTATCTTCCAGATGTAAGAACAGGTGCAAACATCCTGTAATTGGTGTCACAGACTACAGTCTGAACTCCATCCCTGAATGCGGACTGTTGCCAGCCCCTCAATGGGAGGACATCTGTAGTTGCAGCCATCCTGATATCTCACTTCTGGGGACTAACTTATGCTTGCCAATAACTTTCTGATAGTACAGGTCCCTGAAACTAAGCCCAATGGTCCTGCTGGGACTGGTGTCGTTCTCCATGCCAGGGGCCTACTTCCTCTCGTGTTCGGGATAGTAATCTGCAATGAGTACAGCCTGTGGTTACGGTAACTTGTCTTGTCGTGGGGACGCAGCTCAATAGCTTACAGGCTCAAAAGTTGTTCCTGGCATGTACAAAGCCAGGAAGTTAATCCCAGCACCATAAAACAAAAGAAGAAAAAAGCAACTTGCATTCAGAGACAGTCCCATGGTAGTATTGACCAATATTGAAGCCGCAGCAATAACTCTTATTTTCACTTGTCCAGGGGAAGAAAGGACAGGAAATAGTGCCACAGATGGGCATTACCTGGGGTCAATGAAGAAGCTAGATGTGAGTCTGAATGATCTTGCCAAGGTGTCAAAACCCTCCTGGGTCTGGCAGGTTTGAGGACTGTGTGTGGAGCCTCTGTCCTTGTGGGTGGACTCTTTGTCATCCAACACCCCCACATTCTCAATCTTGGCTCCTTTGCCCTGTGGTCAGCCAGGCTGCTCATCTCACTGCTCCCTGGCTCTGCCAATCACTGCCCTTGACCTCCTTCTGTTATTCCCTCCCCTCTGTTATTTAATATTTCTTCCTCTGGGACACCTTTTCTCAACAGGCTCTGGATGGTCAGGTTTCTTCCTTCATTGGTAGTGTTGGGAAGGTGCATGGTAGGTGCCTCTTCTTCCTGCTACTTGTCATAGTTATAGCTGGTTATCCATGGTCTGTATGTCCAGTGTCATGAGGGTACCAGATCTGCCCATCACCATCTCCCCAGCAGAGAGCACAGAGAGGGAAGCTCAGCATACCCTGAACCAATGCATACATTACATAGCCACGGGACCCCTGAGGTCATCTAGCTTAACTCTTGGTCACTTTTTCCTGTGTGAATGGTTCTGAAGATGGGAGCTTAGACACCTGTAAAGGGTTTGCTTTGTTTCTGAGCTTCTCACATATTTAGAAAGGAGCCCTTTAGCTTTGCAGCTCCTTTTTGTTTCATTTTGTTTTGCTTTGTTTTTTTTGAGACAGGTTTACTCTGTGTAGCCTTGACTGTCCTGGACACACTTTGTAGACCAGGCTGGCCTCGAACTCACAGAGACCTGCCTGCTTCTGCCTCCCTGAGTAGTGAGTGGGATTACAGGCATGAGCCACTGCGCCTGGCTGTAACTCCTTTTTTGTTCCATTTTGATATTTCTTCTTCCTTCTGCCTTTTTATCGCACAGCACTCCCTGCATACCAACATTACCCTACCTCTACCTGCCAGTTTCACCCCATAGCTGCTGTCTTGCCTGGTCCCTGTTAAGGAACAGGAAAGGAGGCCCCTGGAGTTGATTTTACAATGCAGGAAGGCTTCTTTCATCATAACGCTTTCTCATGCTCCTTGAACTCTAAATTGTCCCCATGGCTCTTGACTGACTAGATTGTGTGTCTGAGAACAAGGTCCACACCCTCCCTGTGCCTTTTGGTAACCTCAAGGTCTGGCATGCCGCTTAGAACAAGACTGGCACAGCCCAAACCAAAAACATCTCGGGTGCTAGGTCAGGGGTAAGCCAAACCCTGCCGCTGCTAAGAAGTGATACATACGCAGATGACTCTGTTAGGTGACCCGATGCTGGATCCGGGAGGTGAGATGGAGGTTTCAGATGTCCGTCTATGCTGTGGGGAAGATGAACACAGAGGGCTGTGAAGCAGAAGTTCAGGCCCAGTGGGGAGAAGAAAGGTACATAACAGCAGACTTAGGGTGCCTTAGCAACACTGTTAAAATACTCTGGCTTCCTCTGCCCTCTATTCTCTGCCCCTTTAATCAATATCTCTGTGCGAATGAGAGCCAACATGCCCAGAACTTCAGGATGCTAGAAAAGACTACGAGTTTATTTTCTAGTTATATGTAACCAGCATTTTAAACAGAGAGTCGTTCATTAAACTCCATTTTGGGTTATTTCAGCCAATAACGTATTTAGTTTAAATGAGTAAAACTGCTCAGTATTCATTTCTTGGTCGCTTCATGAACAATTCAGAAGCAAATGGAAGCTCACATACTTGCACATTATGCTGATTCTCTGCAGCGGACCCTTGGCAAACTGACATCAACTTAAATGAAAACCTTAAAACATCTGCCTCTGCATGGCGGCCATGATGGATTCCCAGCAGGCACTCCTCCACCCCCGCCCCATTAGTGTGATGCCCTCCCTGGGCATCTCAGAGCGTGGCAGTGTGTGGTGATGGGACATTCGAGATTGAATGATTAAGAATGACTGGGAAATATGTGTGAGATTAGGGCTCTCAGATGTGCAAAAGGAAATGGTTGTGCCTCGGGACTGCTCAGCTTCCTCCCAATTCCATCTCCAAGTGTTCTGAGTGGCTCTAGAGAACGGCTTTTACCAAACCGTGAATGAGAACTAGGGGGTGGATCTGGGTAAGTGAATGAAGGTGGGACACCTGATGACACCACATCAGATGGAATGAAGGGGAATGTTTTATTTCAAGCCCCCTGATTAGTTAGAGAAGGACTCTTGATTTGGTGCTAACACATTTCAACAACTATCCCAACAACACTTAATTTCCCCTTTGAATTAAAGAGCGTGTCAGCAACACCAGCTAGCATTTTAAGATTTGTTTTTAATAACTACTCCATTATCATGGAATTTATTTTGTTTAGAGCCAGCATTACTAATCCTTTCTATGTGGCAACCTCAAGTGTTTTTTTTTTTTTTAAAATAAATTTAGTTAAATGGAAAATAGTTGAGTTGCTTTAAAGGAAGAAAAAAAAAGGAGTGGGTACTGATACAAAGAGATGGGACACAGACACAGCAAAAAGCATCGGGGTTTTAAAGAAGAACTCAAATTTGGGAAATTCTCCAGAGAGGAGACTGAGAAAAAATGACAGCTAGGTCTTCCTGTACTTTAAATGGGGCAGGCCTTAGGAAGAAAAGGGCGGGGGAATTCAAGTATGGATCAAAAGAAACCACACATCGATAGGACCGGTTCTTTCACCAAATTCTCACATTAGATGAATAAAATGGCAAAGGAGAAGGGGTAATTAGCTGATCAGAAGTTGTGCTGTGTATTTTTTAGTTGCAAAGATTCTAGCAAGTGGTGTTAGAGACCCTTAGGGGGTCAAGTTGACAGCAGGGATGAGAATATAAAGGTATGTTATAGCTCAAGTGTTCCTCCTCCAGCCCTAACACGCAGCTCAGGAGCCTCTCTGCAGTGAGAAGAGGCCAGAAACTCAACCTCTCCCTGTATAAGCCCATGTGAACTCACCCCTCCCTTCAGTACCAGGGACTCATATTCACAGGCCTCCCTGGCATTTGCCAGAGCAATTCAGAGGCACCAGGGCCTCAGCTGCCCTGCTGTGTGCCTGGGGACAGCTGTCTGCTTCGGCTTGGCTGCATCAGGGCTGTCAAATCTCTCTGTTCAGGTTTTGTTTTCTCACAGGCAAGGTGGAGATACAATTTCTTGCTTCATCTACCTCAGGAGGTTAAAGGAATCCGCTATGAAGACATCCTGCAAACTGTCAATTACTCAGATGATAGTAACTATAGGATATTAATAAATGACCTTAGGCTAGGGAAAAGCCATGGCTCTTCAGATTGGCTCCTAGATTGGCTGGCATTGGTGGGCTCATAATCTCACTTGCCCTAGACATACTTGAAAATCTCACATGCATAAAGTCTTTTCATTGTTTTCACGGTTCTTTCCTTCCGTTTTTCTTTCTTTTTTAAAGATTAGTTTATTTATTTAATGTATAAGAGTACTCTATCTGCATGTCTGTCTGCACGCCAGAAGAAGACATCAGATTCCAGTATAGACGGCTGTGAGCCACCAAGTGCTTGCTGGGAATTTCCAGGACCTCTGGAAAGCAGACAGTGCTCTTAACTGCTGAGCCACCTCTCCAGCCTCCAACGTTCTTCCATATATAAGATCTTAATCTACCCCAAGTCCCATGAAGCAACTCTTCCCATTAAGAAGCCCACAGAAATGCACACACATTTGGGAACTGGCATGCTCTGTACTAAAGCACCCCTTTCCCAACCTGTGGCAAAAGGTGGCATGGAGGACTATGCCTCTTACCTTGAGCTTCTTCTCTGCCCTGGCTGCCTGCTTGCAGATCGGGTGCCAAACCTCAGAACCTAAGGTGCCAGGAAAATAACAAAAGACTCAGACCTACCAATGACCAGAAGCCCCACGTCACCTCACTTTACTCCTTTGACAGCAGGTGTCAAAAGAGTACTACACACACATATCAGTTGGGAGAAGTCCTCTCTGTTTCCCAGCTTTCCTAGCTCCCCATTGTTTCAGAAAGCCACTGGGATGCCAATCTGACTCCACACATACCTTTTCAGGGTGTCTAAATCCTGACTCTTTCTTCACAGGTCACATGGCATCCTTGTGAATGTTCTTACCTGTCAACTGGAGGTGACTTTTTCCTCCTCTGGGCTCCATAGTTCCCTGAGGTCTCTCCACACATACAGCCTTAAGTCATATTAGCTTGTGAGTCTGACACCCTACATTAGCTGCACCTTCTAGGCAAGAACTGAGCTTTATCCATGGGTCTGGCTCCCACAGCATCTGCACAGAGTTTGCCTTTAGTGGAAGACCCTGGGTTTGCAGGGCAAAATAGATGAACAGGCGACTGGTAGTGAGTGACACAGAGCAGGTGGCCAAGAAATATTTGTTGAATGGATGAATGGCGGGGGGGATGGTGGTGAAAGAAAATGACAAACTGTGGCTAACCTCAGCTTTCCTTTCTCTTCCAAGACTTAAGATGGGATTAGGACTTATTGGAGCTATTGCGTTTAAGGGGAGGAGGTGTCATGGTGTATATTCTGTTGGGGAGCATTGTCTTGACCTGATAATTCCTCAGAAACTCCAGACACTTCAAGATTAGTACACTAGTGTTGCTAATACCCACATTTTATAATGGGTGTGGGGTCCAGTGGGCTGGCTCCAAACCTGAGGCCGATTTGGAAAGGCATGAACAACAGGTGGTTGGTCACGTGCTGTGAAGCCTCAACTATTGCACATTCCCCAAGGAAGGGACAGGTGTCCTGGATTAGAAGGGGAAAAAATAGGAACATATTATCCCTCTGGAACCATTCCTCGGGTAACCAGCCCTAAAAGGAAAGGTGCCAACAAATGGCTCCATTCCTGAGCACCCAGATGGCATTTGTTTGTCTGACTTTGTTTCTAGGTTATGCTTTCCATGATGGTGGTTGCTTGGAGATGCTAGGACTAGAATATTGGTTAGGGCACAGGAGTTTGGTGTGAGGTCAAGTAACCAGACCTGAAGGAGAGGAGAGAGGACCAAACCAAAGTATGGTGTCCAAAGTTTTTTGTTTTTTTTTCCCTCTACTCAGCCATTAAAAGATCCTTTCTCTCTCTCTCTCCATTTCTTCACTTGAGTAAATATTAAGGTAGTGCTTCGGTAGTCTTGGATTATTTTCATCTCCAAAATTCTTATTCTGGGGCTGGTTTTGTCTTTTGTGGGATAAGAGTCCACACTTCTTATTTGCTGGTATTGGAAGTTTTTAACTACTCAAGAGGAGTTTGATTCTGTCTAGAGTGAAATGCAATGGTTATTAGAGCCCAGTAGAGGGACTCTGTGTTTGAGGCTTAAGCCAGTGTTCACAGGGTGTGTCTACTATCAAGCAAGCTGTGGGTTGTGATCTTTCCTTTTGGGAGTTTAAATTACAGAGAGCATTTCCGGTTCCTCTCTGAGTTGCTCCTGAGTCCACCAGGAGTTGTTTACCACTGTGGCTGTGGCAGGAAACACATGTGCCAGGTCACTGTAGAAAATGCTTGAAGTGGACATGGGGGTCTGATGAGGTCATGAAATTGAGTGAAAGACAAATAGGAAAGGTGAAGCAGAAGTCCAGGCTAAGGGAAATGATAGATGTGTGTGGGTTCAGATTGAATTGTCTCTCTAGCTTTGATTCTGTAACATGACATATGTGATCTGAAATAAAACTGAGCCACAAATGGCTATCAGCTTTACTCTGCATACAAGAAAGCATGTTTACAAATGAACTGAGAGAGGAGAGGAAGAATCCAAAGACAGGAGGAAGATGTAATTAGAAATGAAAGAGGAGGGTTAGTTTAGGAGTTGCCAGAATATCATAAATTGTTGGTAGTTAGCAAAAACTTAAATAAAGGTAAGAAAAAGTGATTTTTTTTTCATGAATACTTGTATGAAATTATGGTTTCTTGAGCATTTATGCCCTTGGTCACCAGATCAGTAGCACTGCCTCAACCGAAAGAAAACACCTAGTGTGCCTTCTAGTTTTGTGTCAACTTGACACAGGCTGGAGTCATCTGAAAAGAAGGCACCTCAATTGAGAGAACGACTCCATGGGATCAGACTGGGCCAGCCTATGGGTTATTTTCTTGAATGGTGATCAGCGGAGGAGGGCCCAGCCCATTGTGCATGGTGACATCCCTAGGCTGCTGGTCCTGGGTTCTATAAGAAAACAGGCTGAGCAAGCCACAAGGAGCAAGCCAGTAAGCAGCACCTCTGTCCCCAGTGTCTTCTGCATCAGCTCCTGCCTCCAGGTTCCTGCCCTGCTTGAGCATCTGCCCTCAGGCTTTTGCTGATGAACTGTTTTATGGAAATGTGAGTGAGATAAACCCTTTCCTCCCCCACGTTGCTTTTGGTCATGGTGTTTCACCACAGCAATAGTAATTCTAACTAATATACCCTGGGAAGAAGGTAATTTTTTTTCCCCATTTAAATTCCCATCACAGTGCCTTGCCTATGTAAACAACTGGCTGGATCTTACCTTGGTAGTTTTATAGTTACAACGTGAAAGGCACCCAGAGGAAGGTGGTAACCAGAATGGGGAGGGGCACTCAAAATTAGTCCCTAAGGCAGCATCTTCACCCTGGGAAGAGAATACTGAACCATGTCTGTGTGCATTTTGGTGCTCTCTGAGGCTTTCATTGGTTGGATTTGCAACAAGAATGAAGGGCAAAAATTCCAGGGAAGAAAAACTAACTTTTATGAATTGAGTGTATTTGCTCCGTTGATAATGAGATCCCTTCCTCCACAAGTTTTCAAATATACGCTGGATGGGAAAAAGCCCAGTGTCAGTATTGTGGATGGGATTCAGAACCTGTCAATCACACTGATGGATTTTAGACAGCCAGCTCAGGCCTCAGAGCTCTTGTTTCTACATTAATAGGTCTCTCCCCAGGACCTACAGGTAGAAGGAGAAAATCCCCACAAGTTGTCCTACAGGTGCACCATGGTAAATCTATACACACACACACACACACCACCACCACCACCACCACCACCACCACCACCACCAACAACAACAACAACAATAATGAAGCTTAAAAAAAGAAGCAAGATATTCGGCATTAGGCCAGCTGGATTCTCTAAGCTGGGTTTGGAGATTTGGGCAAACAGAACAAGCTAGCCTCTCCTTTTGACAGCTACACTTCTAGACTGAGTGTACATAAGAGCATTCACTAGATTGGGGTTGCACAAGGTGTGACCTATGTGGGGTGCTTGTCTGATAACCTGGTGCAGAGTTATGAGCTCCCATGCTGAGCCTGATACTAATTTCTTGGAGGTAGAGCTGAGAATCGGAGATCCAACAGCTCTCCAGGTGACTTTATGACTCTAGATGAGGACCAGATGGTTAAATACCATATAGTACCCCAAGTTAATTTTTAAAGAATGCTATGGGAGATAGAAACCCATGGTCCAAGACAGAACTCTAACATACTGTAAGAATGGGGCATGTTTTGTTTGGATTCCTGGTTCCAAAAGTCACCCTCTCTTATTCTCTGAGACTGTCACCCAGGCCTCCATGCTCTGTGGTTGAAACCTACTGTGAAGGTTATAGGACCATCAGCTGATCAGACATAGAGACCCAATTCAAGCATAGTCCTGAGGTCCACTTTGATGCTCAGCAGAATCAGTAAGACTAGTTACAGTATGCGGCAGACCTGCAGTGTCTGGGCCTGACAGGATGCTAGGATCCCACCCACCTCTCTGCTGGGCCTTGCCGTTCGGGTCACCAATGTCTCTTTTAAAAGGTCAGAGCTGGATCCGGGCGTGGTTGTCTTACAGAATGCCCAGTGAGGGTTTATGAATACAAAGGTGACTGGGAGCAGTGTGTCTGAAGTGGCCAGTCTGAAGTTCTGGGTCAGGATTGTGTAAACACTTTAGAATTTGAATGTTTTTAGACACTGTGGGTTGCCACGGCCCTCCCAGTGCCTAACATACAGCCCTCCACACTTGGTGATGAAGGTGGTTGAGTTTCAGGTTTCTGATTCTGCAGAGAATTCTGCCCCAACAGGTTCCTTCTTCAGATTGCTCACTGCAGGGTGAGGTTGCTCTGCATTCTGCCTCCACGGCAGCAGCGCTGCCTCTGTGACATGACCCAGCAATGACCTTAGAGTCCAGGGCCAGAGAGATGGCTCTGTGTTAAGTTTTGTTCTTAGAACCCACACCAGGCAGTTCATAGCTGTAACTTCAGTTTTGGGGGGAATCAGATGCTTTTGATCTTCTCAGACATCTGTGCTCAGACATGCAGACATTGCACTGGCTGGTTTTGTATCAACTTGACACAAGTTTGAGAGTCACCAGAAAAGAAGGGGCTTCAGTTGAGAAAAATGCGTCCACGAAATCCAGCTGTAAGGCATTTTTTTTTTCTATTTCAATTAATGGTCTATGAGTGAGGGCCCAGCCACCGTGGGTGGCTCTACCCTTGGGTTGGTGGTCCTGGGTTCTATAAAAAAAACAGGCTGGGCAAGCCCTGGGCAGCAAGCCAGGAAGCAGCACCCCTCCATGGCTTCTGCATCAGCTCCTGCTTCCAGGTGCCTGCCTTGCTTGAGTTCCTGTCCTGACTTCCTTCTGTTGGTGATAAACAGCAATGTGGAAATGTAAGTCAAATAAACCCTTTCCTCCCCAACTTGCTTTTTGGCCACAGTGCTTTGTTGCATCAATAGAAATCCTAACTAAGACAGACAAACTGTCTGTCAGAAGGTGAAGTCAGTCTGTAGACACAAAGCACATTAGTGGATATCAGAAGCTTATAGGCAGGTGTGAGCCAGTAGAGAGCACCGGTTAAAGGGGATGAGGTTTCTTTTGGGGTGAGCTAGAGATAGGAAGATGATGGTTGTACAACATTGTGAATGGACTGAAAGCTATTTAAGTATTTTAAAATGGTTTAAGTATTTTAAAAAGCTATTTTAAAATGGCTAATTTGATGTTATGTGAGTTTTTATCTCAAAAAAAAAAAAAAAAAAAAAAAAAAAAAAAAGGAAACCTCCCTGCCTCCTAACCCCAGAGGAAATGGATTGCTTCTTCAGACCACAGAGGACTTCATTCCTCCTCTGCCACTGAGGGTGCACAGTCTATGGGAGGGGGAGAGCAAGCTCTTCCCTTGACTCTGCTGTGTATAACAATATCACCATTGCCATCATCTTGGGTGTCAGAGGTCTTCCCCAGGTATCAGGCATTTGATGCATTATTTAGTGCAATATCCTTTGAGGCTTGCATCCTGGTTTTGCTGCTTGCTGGGTCACTGGCTGCATTGTCCAGAGGGACTCAGTTCTGCTTGTACCTTTTCCCCCCATCTACAAAGTGGGGGTTGATAATATCTGCCTTGTAGGTTTGTTGTAAGGAGACACACACAGCATTAGAATATTATCTGCTTATAGTAGGTGTTACATATACATTTTTGTTGTTAATATTATCTCTTTGCTTCTATCCAAAAATATGCGCTAGGGGCTAACTAGTCTGGGTAAGCTGAAAGGACTCATAGAGAGATTGGAGGTTTATTCATTGACTCCTAGAAGCAGGGCTTGGTGGAGCCAGGCACAGCAGCTGAGGGTATTGTGAAAACATTACATTTTGAAGGGACATTCTTAATGACAGGGAGTAAACACCTCAATAGCTCCAGGAAGTCTCTAAAACTGATCAGATCTAACAGGTTTCTCTGTCCCCAAGCTTATATAAGTAGTAAGGACTGCTGAAAGACAGTTATAGACAAGCCAAGAGGCCTGGGAGAGGCTCAGGCCAACAAAGCCACCAGGAAGATGCTCTTCAACCTGCTGAACTGCCTGTAGGTGGTGAAGTTCATTCAAGGTCTCCAGCTTTTGTGAGCCTTCATGCCTGCTGGGGAGGCTCTGGTGATGCAGCTGTCTTTGAGTCACTTCTGCTACTGTGAGTAACCCCTCACTCACACTTCTGTACGTAGCCTCAATAAGACTCGTTAGTTCGAAAATTATACTTTTGTGGAAGCAGAGAGAAGACTGGTCTGGGGATGCTCAAGAGCCTCTCGATGGAGCTGCTTCTAGATGCATCAACCCATCAACCATTCCCCTTCCGTTTCTGCCACCTGAAAAGTCCAGATAAATAAAAACCTCTCCTCGAACTCAGACTTGAGGACCTGACATATTCCTGACTTGCCCTGAAGGCAATTTAGTTTCTTAGAAAATAGAGGAAGCAAGCAGGAAAAGTGCTGCTCTGGACCTAATTTTGACCAACATGAGCAAATTGCCTGTGAAGTAGATGTGACATGCAGCTGGTGAGGAAATGGCCACATCACTTTGTGTTCGCAGTGACCTGATCCAAACAAGATGGAAACAGACTTTAGAAATACAACACTGTCATATTTTCAGTGATTGAAGATGCCAGGTAACTCTTAAAATCTTGAAGGGGGAAAAAAAAGGCAACTCATCAAAAATTAAAATGTACTCCATTTAAAATGAAATGTACAGGCAGACTAGAGGAAATATCAGTTTAGTAAAAGAGTAAGATATGTTTGAAGGATCTAAAATTATATAGCAGGATTGAGGAAACATAAGTTTAAAGTTTTTAAGCATAACTCCTACAATCTAAACTGTCACTAGAGAGGCCCAGCTGAAAGTCGTAAGCCTGAAGTACGGAACGATAGCAACCCATTTGGCAACAGTGGCTCAGCAAGTGAGGTTGGAGGAGTCTCAGACATCAAGAATGTGGGCTGGTCTGCCATGACGTGAGACAACTGCACATCCTCAGTAGGGGCGTGCACTGGCCTGGTGCACCTGTCGGAGCGACCTGTCAGGAAAAGGAGGCCTTTGCTGAATGTCGGTTGCACCCCCCTGCTGTGCCAGGACATGCCTCCCGCTACCAGGTCCTTGAATTATCTGAGCTAAAAAGAATGTGGTCTGAAATAGCCTCCTCTCTACAGAGAAGGCTTGGTGTGGCCCTCAAAGGCAGCTCCAGGATCTGTGGGGTTTGCATGAACACGGAACTGAGGCTCTCCGCTTTATTCTTGGGTCACGCGCACTGCTCTGCTCACGATCAGATGAAAGCTGCAGGCCTTCTTTCTAGGGGAACATCTATATGTGGAACTTGGCAAGCGGTTTCAGGAGAGTCACAGAATTCAGGCGGCCAGCTGTGAAACTCCCCGTAAGAGTTTGGAAACAGAGGGTCTGGAGAGATGAGCCACTTGGCAAAACGCTTGCTGTGCAGCCAGGAGGACCTGAGTTTGAGCCTTAGAACTCTGGTGACAAAGCCAGGTGTCGGGGTTTGCACTTGTAATCCGGTGCTGGAGAGGAGAAAAAGGCAGATCCCCGGAACTTGATGGCCTGTCACCTTCCCTTACTTGGCCAGTTTCAGGCCTATGAGAGACCCTGACTCAAAAGTCAGAGTGAAGGCCAGTGAGATGGTCTAGCCAGTAAAAGTGCTCAAAAGCCCAAAGCCTGACTTTATTACCTGGAATTAATAATAATAATAATAATACTAATAATAATAATAATAATAATGATAATAATAAGTTGGCTGCACCTAGAGACACCCATGGGCAATCCCAACACTCCTAAGGTGAAATGGAAAGTGGAGACAGGAGAATCACGTAGCAAAGCACTGGAGACTCAGTGCTGTCTTTGACAGCAGTAGATGCCGCAACAGTGGAAAGACTCACGATACTATGTTTCTCACCTTTAACAACGCGGGGACTCATACTTCACTACAGCACTTTCATTAGTGGTGTAGGCTCTGTCCCAGGATTTCAAAGAGAATTCATTGACTATGCAAAGCTGACCTTGTGCATGAGAGGAGTGGCGCATGGGGCAGCTAAAAGGCTGGCTGAAGACTGCACCCTGCTCCATTGACGAGGCATATTTGGGAGGAGAGCACTTACATCATGTTTAGAGCCCAGCACAGTGCCCACTTCTGCAGCGACTGTGGACTTTGTGGCTTCGGTGTGAATACTGCCCTGACCCTGAAGTATTTCAGTTCTATTCCGCTCCAGTAAAACCAGTGACCTAATTTCCTGGGGAAGCCCAAATGAAGGGTTTGGATAACAGATTAGAAGTCTGGCCCGTTTACAGAAACAGCTGAAAGACAGAATGCACAACAGAACTTGAAACAAAGAAAAGGAAACTTGCTCTAGTCTCCAGGGGCCCCACAAGTCTCCCAGATAGACGTCAGACATCTCCCAAGTGGAACCTATCAGAATGCCATCACACAGCAATTAAAACACAAACTAATGAACCGAAGATTTTCCGGGGATCATCTGCCAGACCCAGCCTGTCCTGCTCCAGACCCCCCAACTCCAGACTCCATCCACAAGCTGCGGGGGCCCTGACACTTTATGTCTCTGGCCCTTCCACCTCCATACCCTGCTCTAAGAGGACTTAGCACCTTTGCATTCGGCCTGTCCTCCAGTGTCTCTGCGGTGTGTGTCTGCTGTCTCTGCATATATATGGATGGTCTCAGTTTTCCACCATTTGATGCTTCTTTGTGCCTGCTCTCGTTGCTTCCACAGCTTCTCCGTTCTCCTCTCCTCACTGCCCCTTCCCCATGACTCGTGCTCAGGATCCTGGCTTGCAATGTCCCTTCTACAGAAGAGCCTCCCCTGGCTTCTTGGTCTTCTGACACATGCCCCAGATTTAATCCTCAGAGCCTTCTCTCCACTCTGTTATTGATCTTGTTGCCTCTATTTGATGAATGTCAGTCTCTCCTTTCTAACAAACTCCACCAGGCGAACTGGCATGCCTGCCTTGCTCTCTCCAAGCAGAGTACTCGGCATGCAATAGAGAGCCTGGAGCGGTGTGACCTGCACTGGAGTGGATCAGCGATATTGAAGGAAGAGGGCCAGATACAGGAGTCTCACATCAAGATCCCAGCTCATTAATGGAAGTGCCGACACCCGAACTCAGGACTACTAGCCCTCAGCCGGCTCATTCCACTCCGGGACTGCCATGACTTGAGTCCCGGTGCTGTTTCTCTGTGAGGGTATTCTAGGCTCAGCCCCCAGTGGTAACTGAAACTCCCAGTGGCTGCCACCCACACATGACACCCATAGGCAGAATCATTACGACTCTAGCACCCATGGCCCAAGCCCCCCTATTCCAGATCACTCAGCATCCCTTGAGGCAGGTCCTCCAGTACTCTGCAATTACTCCCACTCTCCCAGGAGCCAGAAGGGTAGGAATGGGGATAATTAGTGAGAGGGTGACAGCTCTTCTTCACTACCAAGAATTTCTCCCACCTCCTGGAGGCATTTCTGCCTTAAGTTCTTTCTACCATGCACTCTGTTTCACTATCACAGAGCTGTTGGCTTGACTCCATTGCTTAACTCCTTCAGCCTCTGTGGGAAGTTGGGTCAGCAAAGCTCCTAACTCACAGTTGTTAATTAAGCCCAGAGAGTTAAGAAATTTGTCTAAAGTGAAAAACCAAACCAAACCAAACCAAACCAAACCAAACCAAACCAAACCAAACCAACAACAAAAAACTTAGTAAGCAGTAGTGCCAAGACTCAATCTGAAGTAGTTTAGACCAGACTACCAGAGGAGAACGATGAAGATTTGGAGTTGAAGAAGGAAGGCAAAGATGTTGATTGCTCGGTGATGCACAAGTGGGAATGTGAGTGTGAGGGCAGGTTCAATACCAGGAGGCTGAGAAGGTGAAAGGAACACTGCACAGCAGATTTCCAACCCAAGTGCCAACTTCAAATCCCAGTGGTGGTTGCTTTGCTGACAGCCCTGAAGCAGGAATCACTCAGGATCAATGGAGGGCATCAGGGCTCGTGGGGAGTCACAAGGACCAGACCTGAATATTAGCTAGGGTTTGAGTCCTATGGAGGAAGGTGGAGAGAGCCTCGAGAGGAATCTCAGGCCAGATTCCTCTTTGCCTTGCACACTTTAGCTCACAAAGACCTTTGTATTTCTCTAGGAGCATCCCATCTCTCAGCTATACAATGTGGTCTGTGGCTCTAATACAGTTCAAAGCAACACCCTCCTCCAACAATCCCCCTGAATGATCACGATATTTAAGGATTCATTTGGAATGGTCTCTTCCATTTACTGTCACCCAGGAACCCCTGCCCGGCACGCCCAATGATGGCACAGGTTTCTGTTGAATATCTGTGGGCCAACAGGTTTTGCTGAGGATGATTTTGTCCTGTTCCCTATACCTAGGATATTAGGTATTATCTGAGACAGTTTTGGAAAAGGCATATTACTGGCACCTTGTGGGTGAAGACCAGCGATTCTACCAAATAATCTATAGCATGCAAAACAATCCTTATACCAAAGAATTGTCTAGCTCCAGATATCAATAGTGTTGAGGTTCAGAAACTTTGCCATAGGCACAGAAGGCAAAGTACAGCTTAAGGGACTTCATGGGCTGGGGTACCTGTGGTGAGGACAAAATGCTAAGAAGATCTACTCCCTGTAACTGGCCCCTGGACTCAGGGCTATGTTCTGGGGAAACCATGAAGGACTCTCAAGAATGCTCTCCCATTGAGCATTCTTGGCAGGACCAATCATAGTGAACACCCTAATGTTTTCAGTATCATTCGGAACTTAACCTTCTCCTTTCTGAGTCCCCACAGCATCTTTCACTTTGTTAATACTTGTTTCCCTCTGGTTTGCCTGAGGGTTGTTGGTCTCGTTGCCTCTCAGCCCTAACATTGGCCCCACTGTACTCACTTCTACCATTAACGGTTATTAGGAGGAGGGGCCTTTGGAGGAAGTGATCGGATCATGAGAGTAGAATTTCCATGACTGAGATCAATACTCTTAGGAGACAGGCCTCAGGAGACCACTCTTCCCCTTCTGCCATAACAGGAGATAACAAAGAAGCTGGCACTGGTGTGAAAGCAGGCCATCAGCAGACCCTGAATCTGCAGCCTCTTTGATCTCGGACTTGCCAGCCTCCAGAACTCCGAGCAATACGTTTCTGTCATCTATGAACCATCAATCCATGTTAGTTTCTTTTGCAGCTTGAACAGACCAAGGTATCAGCTGTTAGTGTTTTGAATCTCAGATTCAATGTCCACCATAGGCTCCCACTGGGAATGCTTGTTTCTCAGCTGGGTGCTGTAGGAGGCTGTGGTATCTTTAGGATGTGAGGCCTGGCTGGCAGAAGGAGGTCACTACAGGCGGGCCTTTGAACGTTATAGCCTGAACCAGGGTATATAAATATATAGCATATGCTATAAAGAGGAATGAATATACCGGTTATCAGCCACTCACTAGGAATTCTGCTCTCAGCCTGTCTGTAGGGGGGCTTCCCTGGCACACCTCCCACTGGACCCTCCCCCTGACAACACTTGTCATGGCTGACAATCTTTCACGTGATTATTGAGTAACACCTAGCGCCTACCTTGGGCTGTAGGATTGCATGAGGCAGATATTTCACATGTGAGGGGCCCCCTGGAAGTAAAATGGCTAAAGCAAAGTTGGTTTGGCAGCTTAGGAGGTGGGTTTGTTCAAGTCTTGAAACAAGCTTTGGTGCCTTGGTGAGAACCAGACCAGTGGAGTGGGAGGGGCCTGGGAGGGCCTCTTAGAAGAGCAGAGCCAAGAACATTGTGATGTACTAGGATTGAGGGGCTGGACAAAGGACAGAGGGATGAATGGGACCTGCAGACCAACTGGGTTACCGTGGGAATCCTGGGATAGAGGGCTAGCTAGTCCTGGAGGGGAAGCCACTGTGCCTTTCACCCCAGGATCCCTGAGCGGGATCCTGCTGTGATGCTCTGAGACGTGTTGTTGTGATGGGATGGAACAGGGCAGGCAGAAGCTGTGTCCACTCAGTAGCCTGGGCACTCCCCCTGAGGTTGTCTGACCCCTTGGCCTCAACCTCCCACCCTCAGGTGGAGCCAGAGGAATTTGTTCAGAGTATTGCCAGGGAAGCAGGCCAGTGGAGCAGCCGGTGGAGGCACACAGGGATGGAAGGCAGATTACATGTCACTTCCTATTAGCCACTCCGGCAACTTTCCTCATCCACCGAGAGAGGAGAGAATTAATTTTAATCTTGAGGTCAAGCCAACAGCAATGATAACACTGAACCAGAAGGAGGTTACATGTCTCTTCCCGCCGTGAGCCTCTCAGAATGCCTTAGGGAGGGTCAGATTTGTTTACCTGTGAGATACATCTCCTCCCCTTCCGTGAACATCTGGTGGCAGCGTACACATCTGGCACAGGTGGGGTGGTAGTGTTTCCCTCCTGCCTGTGGAGATCAGGATATGAAGCAGAACATCAGAACCGAGGCTGCCGTCTGGTAGGGGCTGGTGAGGGAACACTTCCTGGATATATTGGTGGTGTTGGTGTTTCTCTCCATGGCCCCGTGGTTGGTTGGGAGGCCACCCAGGAATATCCACACACATATGAGAGTCTACCAAGTGAGCTTGGTGATTCCTTCATGGGTCTTGATGAATAGTCAGGGGATTTCCCTGGACATGTACAGGGAATCAGAGGACGCTACTCCCCACCCCCATCCTCATTGTTCACAAGGAAATGCCACCTTGAGGGCATGTTCCCAAGTGTGGCCCCCAACACCAATGATGACAAAGATTACTGCAAGTACTACTATATGAACTTGAGAGCTCATAACACTGGATAATGAAAGAGGAGAGAAAGGGAGCGGCAGAGAGAGGACAGAGATCCTTTTAAACCTGTTTGAATTCTGACTTCATCAAGGAAATTGTGTGCTTTAGAGTCCATGAATTTTTAGCATTATCTAAAGCACACTCATTTGTTTTTCTAAGAATGAGAACAAGTACGAGGCTTGGAATCTCCAGAAACAAGAAAATTTGGCCAGAACTATATTCATTTTGGGTTGTCTTCAATTTGGCAAATGTCTTTTTTTTTTTTTTTTTCTGTTATGTTGTACCAATTATCTGTTAAGTGAGTCAACTTAAAGATGGATTAAAGTATTAGGTAAGGCTGAGTGTATGAAGTTTACAAACATGGCAAACATTTATGAGAATAGCTTATGAAGGACAGGCTTGTCTTTCTTTTTTTTTTAATTGGCTCAGTGTATAAATTATATCAGGTGAGATGCAGGAGCCGCTTCGGAGCCCCTAACGCCTAGGCTAAACTGTCACACCCGGGTCTCTCACACTGACCGTGGCCTCTTAAGCCTGGCTATGGTAAACGCCATTCCTTTTTGTCACATATCTTCCTTGTATTTCATTTAAAAAATGGAAATGAGTGCAGTTGCCAAATCTCTTTTTTGGGGTAGGGATGGCTTTGAGAAGGCTGTGTTTGAAGGTCTCCCTGGAAACTGGCAGCAGTGTCAGGCCACTATCTCACCTCTGCATTAGATGCTAGAATCTTATCTCAGAAGACCTGATATACACGGACCCTTTGGTGACAGGTCTAGGATTTGCATGAGGAGGGTAGCACAGAGGAAGGAAGGTGGTGCATGTTTTGATGGATATTTTTCCTATCAGGATAGGTATTTGGGGGAAGGATGAGGTAAATGGATGACTATTGGGGGTTGTGAAATCCCCTTCTCTACGTCGTTACTTGGCCTGATGTTAGTTCCAAAATTACAATTGTGTAAAGAACTATTTCCAAACAGTCTTAGGGGTGGGGTTCTTGGGATCAGCTTGTCCACTTTGGAGAGACTCTCTTACCTCAAAACTCAGCAAGAATGTGAAAAGGGCAGCTTCTTACAAAATAAAAATAATCTTCAATGCCCTCATTCTCCATTCTTTCTCGGTTGTTTATGTGGCTCTCACCAATGAGAAAACATCCTTGTTGTCAACCAAGTAAGCTGTGTTCAAACTTTAGAAGGAGCCTGCTATTTTCCCAAACAAGGAAGTCGTGGGACTGATTCTCTATTACCATGACAAGGATAATCAGCTTAATTAGCAGCCTCTTCCTAGTGTACCTCCTTATCTTTTCAATTATAGGCCATTTTTGGCCCTGACTTTCCCCATCATGGTAACAGTGCCTCGGCAATACCGAAGCGCACATCATTTTAAATGTCACATACCACCACCCTGCCCCAGATGAAAGAAACTTCATGCCTATCTCAGCAACCTTGGTCCTGGATGGCTTAGAAAACAATGGGGGAGCAGCAAGGCTGCTAGGGCAGCCTGCACCTAGCAAGGGAACAAAGGCAGAGTGATGAGATGAACCAGTTCGCCCACTAAGAAACTGGAGTCAAGAAAGTGGTGAAGAAAAATAGCAAAGAGTTGGTACTCCCAAATGAGGCCATAGAGAATGGCAGCCAAGGTCTGAAGTGGAGCAAGAGCAGGTGTGGTTCTTCTCGCTGAGGACTTAGGAAGGAAGGATGGGGCCAACACTCAGCACACTGAGTTCTGTCCCCGGAGAAGGAGTCATGAGATGGAAGGAGCTGGAAGGTTGGGAAGATGAGAAGCATTTTTAAGTGTCTGCAGTATGCTGGAAATGGGCTGGCAGTGGACTGGATAACTGCCTAGCCTGCATCCTTTTCCATCTTCCAGAAATAGCACTGAGCTTTGTTCAGTTGGACCTCCTGCCTTCAGGCCATATGCTTATGTTGGGTTAACCCTACCAATAAGCTGATTCCAACACTTTGGACACAGTGGGTTCAGGGATGGGCCTGAGGTTATCTAGAGAGGCCCCAGATGTTTGCTGAACCATCAGGAAAGAACATTTTGCAACTGGTGGTCCAAGACCCCAACACAAAGCAAAGCTTTTTCAGAATAAAGAAATGCAGACAAATGTGGAGTCAGGATAGCCAAAGATTCAAGTGATTTCAATCAGCCACATTCTCCAGCAGTGCCTAAAGCCAGAAGGATGCCCACGCTCTTATTATGAGAATGGATACATTTCCTTTTCAGCCCCCATGATTTGAATGAAGCTTCTGCCTTCCAACTAAACAAGGCTCTGCTTAACATATCCATTAGGAATGAAATGACAGTCTTCATTATTGACAAAGGCTGACTTGAAAGTAACTTGCTTAAGATTTCTTGGCTAGACGTGATGAAATTAGAATTCAAATCCATGATTATTTGTCTCCTGACCCCTGAGTGGCTGAGAGCTTTAGGCACCAGGGTGGGATCCAGAAGGCTGGGCGTTCCATACTTCATTTCTGTCTCTGACCTTGCAAAGGCGCCACTTATCTTGGATCTCCTTTTTTTTTTTTTCAGCTGTGAAACAAGGAGGCTGGAATAGTTGATTGCTAAATGTCTTTCCCGCTCAAAGGAGAAAAAAAAGTAGTCCAACATGCTGAAAGAGCTAGTACAAAACAGGGTCAACTGAAACCCAGTCACAGCTGCCTTGAAGGGAGAGACTGCCACACTGGTAAACATTAGCACAGCTTGAAGAAAAGAGGCCACTAGACAATCTTTCCAGCTGCAGCGCGCATCAAGATTCTCCTCTTGGAAGAAACTCCAGCCTTTGTGGCCTCCATCCCACTGACTCTACAACTTGCTGGCTGCTTCTTCCTCACAGCCAGGCAGAAGCAGCCAGCAATTGCTGTTTAAGGAAAACTTTCACCACATGTACTGGCCTTTCCTCGGGCCCCTCCTTCCTTAACTTCTCTGCGTTTTGACCAACACTCCAACTGGCCTGCCATGCTTCCTGGGGCTCCGTCCTTTCACGGCATTCTCAGTTTTCCTCTCACTTCCCCGTGCACACGCACATCGTCTATGTGTGCAGGTTCATGTGTGTGTGCACAAGCTTGTGAGGGCCGGAGAATAGTCTTAGCTACCATTCCTCAGGAGCTGCCCACATTTAAAAATCTTTTCATTATATGTGTATGACTGCGCTGTCTTTCTTTATATCTGTGCATCATTTTCATGCCTGGTGCCCACAGAGGCCAGAAGAAGGCATTGGATCCCCTGGAACTGGAGCTGTAGATGGTTATGAGCTGCCACAGAGGTGCTGGGAATCGAACCTGGATCCTCCGGAAGAACAGCCAGAGCTCTTAACCTGAGCTATCTCTCCAGCCCCTTCACCTCGTTTTTGGAGAGAGGGTCTCTCACTGTTTGAAACTCACCAAGTAGGTTTGGCTGGTGCTCACTTGGCTGTCCTGTGAACCCCAGGAATCTGCCTGTTTTTGCTTCTCTAGCACTGGCCTGCAAATATGAGCACCTGGCTTCCTAACATGTGTTCCGGGGCTCAAACCCAGGTCCTTGTGCTTCCAAGGCAAACACGTTACCAGCTGGGCCATCTCCCCAGTCCTCCTCCTTTAGCCTTGATTATCTCTCTTCTTGTAACAATTCCTGCTCTTTGTGCCACCATTTCCCAAGGCTGGTGCTGGCCCTTTTCCACTCTGTCAATATTTCGTCTGCCTTGGAAATCCTGACTGTTGTCCCTGGTACCGTTATTCACTTCTGAGTGCTTTGACATTGGCCTCTCCAGGTCTAGGCTTTGTTGCTGGGTTTTGATCTATGTTCCTGTCTGTCTTCTTGCAGACTTCCTGGGATTTCAATCACAACCCATCTGACATGCTCTCCGCACTTCTGCCTGGATCACTTGGCGTCTCTTCCATTTCCGGTGCCGCAGATGCCATGCTCAGCTTGTCACCCAGGCCCAACACTTTGCTGCAACTTTCGTGTCTTCTCCCTCAGTCCCCAAACTCTCAAGTTGCCCCCACAGTGGCTGAGCTATTGAATTTCTACTTCTGTGAAGCTGGAGACAAAGGTGTTTGCCCTTGGTATGCAGTGGCTCCCAGATAGCCTCTCTTCATGTTTTCTCCAGTGAACACCATGCTCTCTCCTCTGAGGTCGCTCCTGCACAGTCTCTCCACCACACCCCAGGGCCCAGCGAATCATACATAGACTCTTTATTCTTGTATCCCACCCCCTTGGAGACCTGGGCCCAGCAACCTTTCCTGTATGCATTCCTTTTGCTCCGCTTGGTACTCTTCACTGGTCCTCAGAGATGCTTAATGTTTAGCAACTCACTGCATTTGTACATCTGATTCTCTTTGACTTCCCTACAGTTAATTTTCCACATCACATCCAGTGCAGACATGCAGTTTTATCACGCTGCTCCTTTGTAAGGTTTCCCAAAGGCCTTTCCAGCTTATACTTACTATAAAACCCAAACTCCTAAACATGATGTGCAAAGTCCTACGAAACAGATCCTCTGGGGCATATTCTATTCCTAGCCTCAATTTTCTATCTTTTTTGTTTTTCAAGACAGGGTTTCCCTGTGTAGCCTGGCTGTCCTGGGACTCACTCTGTAGACCAGGCTGGCCTTGAATTCAGAGATCCACCTGCTTCAGTCTCCCAAATTCTGGGATTAAAGGTATATACTACTACTGCCTGGCTATCCACCCTCATTTTTGCCATGCTGGAATTTCTTCCTGTTCTTTCCTTTCTTCTTTCCTTTCCTTCTTTCTCTTTCTATGTCTACCTCACCACCTCCTCCTCTCTATTTTTTTTTTAAGTTTTTCTGAGTCAGGGTTTCTCTGTGTAATTCTGGCTGTCCTGGAACTCATTCTGTAGGTTAGGCTGGCTTTGCACTCGGAGATCCTCCTGCCTCTGCCTCCTGACTGCTGGGATTAAAGGCCTGAGCCACCACTGCCTGGCTCTCAGCCTTTCATACACTGACCTCCTCATTCCCAGGGCTCTGCTCCAGTGTATCTCCTCACACAGCCCTTCCCTGATTGCTATGCTCTCCTGCCGAGCCCACGTGTGGCTGTAGAATCTTTCTCAATGTAGCCTTCATGGTAACCACAGGCAGGCTGGCGGCATTGATAATTCTGTCTACAGTAGCAGAACCAGCCTGCAATTCCTTAACCACTGTGAGATGTAAAACTGAGGCCTACAGATACAAAGATCCTCACCCCAAATAGGATTATGAATTAGCAGGAGAGACATGCCACAACTCAATCGTCCCTCTCCGTAGGCTATTATTTTTCCTTTGCACTGAGCTCTTCAAGGTAGGTGGCCTCAAGGTATGAAAAGGCAGCCTCCAGCCTCCAAGGGTGTGGAAAGAAAGCCTAGGAAGGCCAAGGACTCGGCAAGGGGTTGTAGGCTGTCTGTCACTGGCAGAGAGAGCTGCGTATCAGAGGCTAGGGAGAGCTGTTGCCATGGTGATGGACCAGCCAAAGAAGGGTTTAGAGAGCAGGTTGCTAGACAAGCTGGTTCTTAAATCAGCACATTACCAAACAGTTAACACATAAAAAGGGCTTCCATCCTGAGGCAGAGCCGGGAGGAAAATCCTAATTGTTACTCCTTAGAAATCTGTCTGAGCCTGAATCCAAAGAAGCAACTGATTTTTTTTTTTTTTCCAGCACAGCAGTTTTTGAACCAAGAATTATTTTGTCCACATTCTATTTTTGGGGTGCTCAGATGTTGGCAAGGTTATCTGGTCACAGGGCCATTGCAGTAAGCAAGCTCTGGGAGGCTAAAGCAATAGCTAAAAAGCGCGTGGGTGACTTTCTCTTCTTGGTGATGAGCTTTTGGAGTCACAGGCTGTCCTGCTCATACATCTCTGTGGTCTCCCAGCCTCACTTACCTCCAGGACCCTGCCACTGATGTACCGGTCACAAGTCTCACATTTGATGCCAAACTGGGAGTGGTAGTCAGACTCGCAGTACGGAACACCATCCCTGCAAGAGAAAGTTCACACAGGAGGAGGAAGTCAGTGGAGGGGGGGGGGAACACGTCCTTGTCTAGGACTCGGTCTGTGGTGGATGGCCAAGACTGGGAGCTTAGGAGTGCTTTTCAAGTTCAAACTGCCCCTCAGATTGACAGCTAAGGAGAGTCTGTGGAAACCTGCGCTTAATGAGATTCCTAGGCACTGACGGGGCCACTGTTCAGGGCTGTCATTTTGGGCATCTTTTCTTTTTTTCCTTTCCCATCCCCATGAGTTATCCAGACCCATCTGATTCCCTTTGTCCCAAAAGACCCCTCTGGAGAATTATTTGAGACACATTTGGTTTTCTGTGGAAGATGAAATGCTCGCACGTGGTGCAGCTTTCTCAAAGCATAAGGGAGATGTCACCCTCTTCCTTCCAGTCCTTCCTTGTTTCTCTTCCGGGATGTGATAACATGATCAGTTTCTGAAAGACCCTCAAGAGTCAACCAGAACTTTTATCCATAACTGAGAGACCCACTTGGCTGAGCTGATGGACCAGCACATAAGAAGTTTTCCATGAGCACAGTTTAAACACTGTGTCTACCCACTGCTTGGACTCAGTGAACAGAGGTCAGATTTCTTTTGAATGTGTTTATTTATTACTATTAGCGTGTGTGTGTGTGTGTGTGTGTGTGTGTGTGTGTGTGTGTGTGTGGTCCCACAGCAGGCATGTGGAGGTCAGAGGACAACTGTGGAGTTGGTTTTTTTCTTTCCGCTTTTGCATGAATTCCAAAGATCAAACTTGGGCTTGAACTCAGGTGCCAGTCTTGTGTGGTGTCTTTACCCTCCCCTCTGAGTTATCTCAACAGTCCTGCTATGGCTTATTTACTTTTCCCTACAGCTAACGGAGGGCGGGCACTTCTTGCTTTGATAGTGATTCACACAGATCACTTCATTTAATCATTACAGCAGCCCAGGGAGGTCAGCACTATTAATTTCCCAGTGCAAGAATAAGAAAGCCCAAGCACGGACTAACTAGCTAAGTAACTTTCCCAGTTCAC
Source organism: Psammomys obesus (assembly GCF_907164565.1). NCBI lineage: Eukaryota > Metazoa > Chordata > Mammalia > Rodentia > Muridae > Psammomys > Psammomys obesus. Next base: position 22,824,639 of record NW_026596040.1, read on the forward strand.
TCAGGACTGCTTATTGTTGAGGCTCAGGCTCAGGTGGTCTGGCTTCTCCCCGCATTTTCATGAGGAGTGAAGAAAATGGGCTTGGTATATGCTAGTGTTTAGTCACTGCCTGGCCCACTGCCTCCTCAGGGAACACAGTAATCACCATGGTGGCCAGGAGAGTCCCCAAGGAGACTGTTCTCCCACTTTTGGGTGGAGGATAACGCGGCTCAGACACAGATAGATCTAAAGGGCAGGAGTGCAATTTCTCTGTCTTTAGCTTGAGCCCTACCTGGGAGTAAAATAGCATTACCTAAGTAGCTCTTGACAGGGGCCCAAGAAACCTCTCCGACTTTTTTAACTTCCCTGACCTCTAACTAGGTTCTTTTTTTTTTAATAAAAATTTTTAATTTATTACAATTTATTCACTTTGTATCCCAGATGTAGCCCTCTCTCTCAGTCCCTCCCAACCCCCCTCTCTCTCCATCTTCTCTCCCATGCCACTGATAGGGGATGTCCTCCTCCCCTTCCACCTAACCTTCACCTATCAGGTCTTATCAGGACTGTCTGCATTTCTAACGAAGTTCTTATTCTGTAGGTGCAAGTGTGAGTAACTGTGCAAAGAAAAAATGCCATCTGGGTAAAATGCCAACACAACTTCCCTTGAATCCCTGGGTTGGGGACACCTTAGGGAATTGGAAATATACATAATTATAAACAGAGGCAGATGGGAAAGGGCGCATTTACTATGTCCTTATTAGATATGGAACATAGACCTCCGGAGTCATCTTATTAACAAATGAGCAAACTAAGACTCAGAGATGTTGAGTCCTTGGCCAAGGTCACTCAGGCAGGAGGACTTCTGCTTTGAGCATCTGTAATAGCTTTCTGACTCCTGCCACTTTGCTGCAGCAGGCGAGGGGCCCAGAGACAGGTGCAGAGACCCAGGGAGGTGGATACTCTAGGCTGGGGCTTCAGAGCTCGGTGCAAGTCCCTACTGTCCCAGAGACCTAGGTAGGGCCAATTCTTGGCTGCTGACTTCCACAGACATTCCTAATGCCAAGAGGGGAATGCCCGACACCTACTTACCTGGCATCTAGGGCTGCCACTGACTGGACCTCAGCTCACCCCTGCAGCCTGGCATTCTGCTTCACCTGTGTACACACTTGAGCTCCCAAATAGGGTGGAATTGTTTAACCCTTGATGGGCTAGGATTCTGCCTTCAAGCTTGACTTTGTATTTTGAATCTTATCCAGTCTTTCGAGGCCCAGCTCGAACCTTCCACAAAGCTCTCACAGACTCCAGATGCCATCTGCAACTAGTTAGAAGGGACCCTTCCTTCCTCTGACTACTCATGGCCCCTTTTGCACCTTGGATACAGGCGGGTATGCTTGGCTGGCAACTATTTCCCCTTCTTTAGGCAGCAGTACCCGGACATTCCTTTGGAGGCCTCCATTTTCTACTCCAGCTATCTAAGTGTCACAAGGGCCACCTTAGTGTTGGGCCACCCTGGGTTAGTGTTTGAGAAGAAAATGGGCAGGAGAAGCAAGGTAGCTAAGTCAGAGGCAGCCACAGGACTTCTGCTGCAGTTTCCTCAACAAGGCCTCTCTTTTCACTAGGCTTGCTAAATTCATGATCTAAACCCAGGCACCATTGGTGGTTTTCTTCACTACTTCATCTGCCTGGGCGTAAACTTAATAGAGAGGAAAGCAGAGGAGGGAGGGAAGGATGGAGAGAGAAAAAGGGAGGAAAGAGATTCTGTAGTACTGAAGACATCTTTAAGAAGCTAGGATACCTTTGACCTTCCCATGTCTGAGTCAAAGAACTCCAATTGTTGCATTTAAGTGTGTTGCATTGGGCTTTCAGTCACTCATGACTGATATTTATAATTCACGGGCTCTTTCCACACACCCCTGGTGTCCTAATTCTTCCTGTCCATAGCTTGTCTGCCTTCTTGATGTGTCTCCACCACAGACACCATGTGCTCTGTAGCTCTGCAGGCTCACCACCAGCTTTGGGCCAGGCTGGGGCAGAAAGTGTCAGAGTCCAGAGGATCTTGTTCACAGTTGCCTTTGGGTATTTGAATATACATGTGTGGTCACTAGTGATGAGGCCTGAAGAGAACATGTCTAAAGCTGCTGTGTGTGAGACTCCGAGGTTGAATCCTCTCTCCAAATCAAAGCCCCTGCCCTGGGAGGGACAGAGAGTAAAGCTATCACTGTGCAAGTTGCTCACTCCTTGGAGTTTCTTTCCAATGAGAGTTTTATTTTTGTTTTGTTTTATTTTGGTTTCGGTTTTTGTTTTGAGATAGGGTCTCTCTCTATAGCTCTGTATATCTTGGAACTTACTTTGTAGACTAGGCTGGTCTTGAACACACAGAGATCCACCTGCCTCTGCCTGTGAGTGCTGGGATCAAAGGCCTGTGTCATGCATGGCCATGAGATATTTAATGTCATGTCTATCTAAAGCTGTATGTTAGTTCATTGTCCATAATGAAAGCTCAGTAAATGGTAGGGAATGTTGTTGTTATTACAAATTAAGACATACACATTGCTATACATAGTTATAAATGCAGGTTCCCTGTGTATGAAACACAGCAGTCTGAGGGTAGTAATGGGGGAATGGAGGTGGGGCGTGATGGTGTGGAACCACCTTTGAGTTGGAGGCATATGGAAGGAAGGAAAGGAGCCACAGGGGAAGACCACCAGTGCATCATGGGAAATGAAACAACACGGGAAGGCCTAAAGATAGAAAGAAGCTGGAGGGTGGCCACTGTGGTCTGTGTGGCTTCCAAAGGGTATGATGGAGGGTGATGCTGGGGTTTCAGGAGAGGACAGTGGGACATGCACTGTAGGACACAAAAAAACTGGGAAGCCTAGATTGGGAGAGGGAGAGACACTTACTTGCTAATATACTCCCCGGTGAGGATGACGCTACAGGTCTGGCATTTGAAACAGCTGACATGCCACTGCTTGTCCAGTGCCAGGAGGGACTGGCCATGTTTAATTTCCTCTTTGCACCCAGCACAGTCTGGAAAAACAAGAGTAAGTAGAACACCTTGGGTCCCTTTGACTTACTGCCATCATTTCATGCCAAGGAAACCCATCCTTGAATGCCTGTGTTTTGTTTTTTGTTTTTGTTTTTACAACTGGCCACCTTAGTGCTGCAGGACCCAGAGACCTAGGAGGAAAGAGGAAAGGTTTCTGGAGCTCTGGCCTGTGGACCATGGAGTGAGGGGGAAGAAAATGGCTGCCCTGCTGCTCACTGTTTATCCAAGCTGACACTCCCTTTCATTACCCCAGTGCCTGACATACTTGCATCGCCCAGGAGCTTGAGCATGCACCATCTCAGCTCCCATCTAGACAATAGGGTTTCATCACAATTCCTGCACGGTAAACTTTGAAGAGCCCTGTTTCTGGAGACAGGCTGTGCATATTCCTATTCCTTTTTAGGCAAGGGCCATGTGGTGGTTAATCTTCTGGTCAACTTGACTACATTTAAACTTCTGCAGGAGGGACACATTTAGATATGAGAGTAATTCTATACAGTTTGAATGAAGAGGGGAAGATGCCCTGAGTGTGTCTGGAAACACCCTATGGGCTGGAATCCTGGACTAAATAAAAAACAGACGAGGAGAGAGCCAGCTGGCCCAGGACCTGCATACTCTTTCTCTGAGGAGATGTGAGCATGCGCCCCCTGCCAGCAGCTGTGACACGATCCTGCTGCCATGTTGCCTTTGCCATGATGGACTATATGCATTCTGAGCCATGAGCCAAAAGACATCTTTCTTTATTAAATGGCTACTTACCAAGTATTTGACTGCAACAAGGAGAAAAATAAGTAGAGAAAGGCCATACTTGTGTGTGTGTATGTATGTTTGCCTAGCCTGGTGTTAGGTACAGAGTGGGAACTCAAGGGATATTAGCTGAAGAAAGTATGAATGAATGGGTGTCATAATGCTCAGGCAAAGGAATGAATGTACTATGCCCATCTTTCCTCAGCATGTAATGGTTAGAGCCCCAAACCAAAAATGTGCTTTAACTTCCTGCTATTCTCACCCTTGAGACAGTTGGGACAGAAAGTAGATTGGAGCCCAGTGGTCTGGTCTATTGTTCAGTGAATGTAGAGAGGGATGGGAGGGGCAGGAAATGCAGCCAGCATCCAAGGTACTTGGGAAATCCTGGGAATTCAGGCCTTGCTGATCATCAGATGGTCCACTTTGGAGGAGGAAAATGCTCGCTGGACAAAGTTTATCAGAGGTCAGACCTCCTTACTGGCATCACCATTCTCTCTCTCTCTCTCTCTCTCTCTCTCTCTCAGGCACACGTACACATGCATGCACTCACAACTTTGGAACATATGAGGAGAAGTCACATATACACATGTGAACTTGGGGGAGCCTGGCTGGACAGGTCCTGGAAGGGAAGATGGTGTTCTGGAGAAGGTGGTGTATTTAGAAGGCTGTAGGGGAGCATCTGGGACCTGATGACTCACTTGTAGAGTCAATTCCTACAGAACAAAACTCTTGGCTGCCGAGCACCTTAGCATGAGCTGGGGCAGGGAGCTCTCCAACTGCAAAATGCTTTAAGCCTTCAGATAGGCTAGAGAACAAAGACTTCAGAGATTTATCCCTTTCATTTTATTTTCTGGAATCAGTGAACAAGTCTCTCTGTAACCATGCCCACCTCCCTGCCTCCTAAACATAACAAAAACAAAAAAAAAATCATAGGTTTTAAAATTCAATGGCTTTGGTAGGTCAGGGGCCTCCTTTCTTTTTAGACAGACAGCATCTGGTCACACGTGAATAGGATAGTTCCTGAGGCTCCTTAAGAGGGTTTAGCAATTACAGAGGGGTTCTAAGTTCACAGAGCACTTGGCCAACCATTCCAATCAGGGCAAGAATCTATCAAATTGTTGACAGGTGGTTCCTGTTTCACGCTTTATCACACACGAAGGCTTAGCCCTTCTCAAGTCAGTTCATGCCGAGTTCGTGCCGAGACTGTCAAGGATGTTGTCCTTCTGTGGAACTAGGGCCTGGCCCTGTCGCTTCCCCTATTCTTACACATCAAAGAACCACCTTCTTGTTTCTTCCAGGATGGTCCATCCAATAACTTAAGGCAACCTTGGGTTGTTTCTTATCTGTCATGCCTTACATTTTATTTGCTATGGTCCAGATTTACAAGGGGACTCCATGGAGGCAGCCATTGTACTAGCCATTAGCAAAACACTCTAACTCTTCAGCGAGGCTTCCTTGGTAGCTGGCTGTTTGCAGAAATGGCCACAGTCCAGTAAAGGGACCATTTCTGTAAGCTACAGGGGCACACCTGAGATGAACTGAGCACCCTGAGCTACATGCAATTAGGAGCCAGTGGATGTAGCTACTGGAGGCTGGGCTGAGAGGGTAGGGTGAATAGAGAGAAGCTGGCCTGCGCAAGAGTCACCTCTAGCCCCAGTGCCTCTTCTAAATGTCTTCCCTACAACCATTTCAGTATAACTGACACAGGCTTCACCTAAGTGACTGTTCTATTTCACATTCTTGCGTTTTCCACCCACACCCTGTGTGTTGCCAAGTTTCTGATCTGAAGCCAGAGGAATTTTCCTTTGTAGGGAAGCCCTGCTTAGTCCTTTTGAGAATTCTGGGATGCCCTTCACCTGTGGCTTTTCTTTCCACCTTACTCTGCTGGTCCTCCATTGTACTGGTTTCTTGGGACTTTCCCCTCCTTCTTCCTTCTCCTTTCACTCTTGTCCACTTGTGCACACACCTCTCTGGGGGCCAGTAGGTTTGGGGCCATATAGAATGGGGAGAGTCACTCCCTATCCTTGGTGTTATTTGCTGAGCCAGCTGGTGTGCCTCTCCATTCCAGAATTACAGTCTTCAGCTGGCAGGAAGCACGAAGCCCCCACCTGTTCCTCTCAGATCTCTCATTTTACTATCAAAGCCTCTAGAGATCCCATGCAGCCATTTTTAGTCTGGTTGACTACATCATCTATTTTATTTAGGTCAGCAAAAGCAAGTGAGTTTTGGGAGGCACAGCAAGTTACTCACCTTCCTAGGCAAGCAGCCTAGGAAGAGAAGGCTCTTTCCAATTAGAAGGACATCCTCCTGGTAGAGGGTGTTAAGGGAATAGTCTCAGAGCCAGATCTCATGCCTTAACATTTGTGTTCCTTTGGGAAAGCCATTTATGGTCTTTGAGTCATGGTTTTCTTACTTGCAATTACTCTTATTGTAAGCCTTCATAGACTTGTAATGATTAAATGAGATATCTGTTCACTTATTGCAACAGAATAAATGCTGGAAGTGGTTATGGTAATACACATGATGGTGGATTGGTAGTGATGAAGGAGGTAGTGATGGTACCCGTGCTAGTGGTAACGACTGTGATGGTGATGACTGTGGTGGTGATGGCCATGACTGTGGTGCTGAT
>NW_026596040.1:22831052-22875478 GCF_907164565.1 Psammomys obesus
CTGTGGTGGTGATGGCCATGACTGTGGTGCTGATGGTGATGACTGTGATGGTGATGGCCATGACTGTGGTGGTGATGGCCATGACTGTGGTGGTGATGACCATGACTGTGGTGGTCATAATGTCACTGCAGAAGGTTCTTGAGCTATTGCTTCTTCTTTATGAGATCTATAAGGAGGCATTTCTTTTTACATATGATAACATGATTTTTTTTCCCTCTTGAAAGTTCATGACTATTTTCCTTTGAGTAAACCTTATTCTGGCTTTTCCAGAATATATTCGCCCTACATGGGTAAAACTTCACACACTTATAGCTTAAGGAAAAAACTAACTTATTCATCCGTTTCCCTTCCACTGGTATGATTTTCTCCATCTTTCACATCAGGCTTTGGATCTCTCTACTTCTTGGGAGCTCAGGAAACATCTGCTATGCCCTCTAGTTCAAGCTCCCTTTCATTTTTGCACAGCCTGTGATCATCTCTGGAGAAAACACTTCAAAGAAATATGCTCTGTGGATGGCTTTATTTTTGAGATAAGCCAAAGGCCTTGGTTCCCTTGAAAACTGCTCACATGCTCATTTGTTCTTTTTTTTTTTTTTCCTCCTAACCTTCCCTCATCTTTCTCAACATCCCGATCTACAAAATTATGGTAGAGACATTTTAGAATCTCTCTTCTAGAAGTCTTTTCAAGAACTTGTTCCCTAGGACAGGAGCCTACCACAGAGGGCCTCTGAATGACTCTATCCAGCAGAGTATCAAAGAAGATGCTGAGACTCATAGCCAAACTTTGGGCAGAGTGCGGGGAATCTTATGAAAGAAGGGGAGATAGAAAGACCTGGAGGGGACAGGAGCTCCACAAGGAGAGCAACAGAACCAAAATATCTGGGCACAGAGGTCCTTTCTGAAACTGATACTCCAACCAAGGATCATGCGTGGAGATAACCTAGAACCCCTGCTCAGATGTAGCCCATGGCAGCTCAGTGTCCAAGTGTGTTCCCTAGTAAGGGGAACAAGGACTGTCTCTGACATGAACTCAGTGGCTGGCTCTTTGATCATCTCCCCCTGAGGGAAGAGCAGCCTTACCAGGCCACAGAGGAAGACAATGCAGCCAGTCCTGATAGGCTAGGGTCAGAGGGAAGGGGAGGAGGACCTCCCCTATCAGTGGTCTTGGAGAGGAACATGGGAGGAGATAAGGGACATAAGGTGAGATTGGGTGGGCATGGGGGGGGGCTACAGCTGGGATACAAAGTGAATAAAAAGTAATTAATAAAAAAATAAAAAAGAACTTGTTCCCACATCAGCCTTTTACTCAGTTGAGAAAGCCTGCCCTTTGTCTGAGACCCCAGTGTACACAGAAACACAGTACATCTGAGGGAATTGACAGTGAACTCAGAAATCTTATTCTCAAGGCTCCTTTGCTGTGCTTTCTACAGTAAACCTTGGAGTCAGCCAGCCTTTCTCATTGCTGTACCCAATACTAGAGAGAAACAATTTAAGGGAGAAAAGATTCATTTTGGCTCATGGTTTTGAATGTTCCAGCCCATTATGATGAACCATTTGCCCCTCCAGCCTGAGGGGTGATGGTGCTCACATTCAAGGTGAATCTTCCCGGTTAGTTAATCCCCTGCTTTGCATTCATCCTAAGCTATACCTAAACCAGTCATGTTAACTTGATCCCTGTACAGGAACACGGTTGCTTTTTACAACACCCCTGCAGAGATGATAAGGCTCCCCATTATTTTTTTTCATAGTGGTGTAAATCAAGTCTCAGGGAGGCTACCAGACCACTTTGTCTCATGCAGAAGGTTGGCAGCTCCCCAACTCAAGTTTGCCTCCCGATGTTCTTCACTCATGGGACCACTGGTCTCAGAGCTCCCAGGAAGCATAAGCCACAGGGCCACAGCCCTTATCCTGGTATCCAGTCTTTTTGTGACGGGGATGTGATTTCAAGGGATCATGAAGGACAGCAGTGTGCACACTCAGCCACCTTGAGATGAAACCTGGCTGCAGCAATAGATTGTTCTTGAGTCCCATCAAGGACACTAGAGGTAGAGCCCTGAACATCACACCCTGGGAACAGATCTGACTCCACTGAAAGGAAGGGCAGGCAAGGGAGGGGGGCCCTCTCATTGCCTCTCCCCTCATCAGCTCACTACAGCTAGGCAGCCTGTAATGGAGCCCCTGGGAGCTGAGGGCTGCTGACGTAGAGTCTTCTTGGCTCATCCTCCTTGGGGTGATGCAGCTCCAACACGCTGCTGGTGCCATGGCTGGCTGCCTCTGTACCCACACAGTAATGCAGCACAGGAGGCTAATGGGCTTTCATTGATTCTCTTGATGAGGCCAGCCAGGGTATCATATAACATGGAAGATCACTCAGTGTGGTTTAGGAGACCCAGGGGGCTGGGTCTGTATGTGTGGGTGCATGTAGTCCACAGATCTACAACGGCATCTAGGAACAATGACTTAGACATTTTGTCACTACACACACTGAGTGGCCTGACTTCTGCAGGTTAGCACTGCCCTAAGGCACACACGCTCTCAACCCTGTACTTCCCCTCAGAGCCATGGCTTGAAAAAACATGGCATAGCTAATGTTCTCATGACTAGATATTATTCTCAGCCTTAGGAACAGCTGATGAATCATCCACAAAGCTCATGAAGAATGATGGCACATGGATTCCATTCCTGGAGGTTCAAGATGAGCCCAGAAATGTCTTTTCATAACTTGACGATCCACAAGGCTGGTACAGTGGTCCTGGAAACACTCTGTATGGTACCAGCACAGCCCTCAGGGTTTATTCCTAGGGCACTCCTGACTTCTTGCGTAAGATTCGAGGGCTGGAGAGATGGCTCTGCAGTTAAGAGTGCTGTCTGCTCTTCCAGAGGTCCCGAGTTCAATTCCCAGCAACCACATGGTGGCTCACAATCACCTATAATGAGAGCTGTTTCCTGTCTTCTGGTGTGCGGGCATACATGTAGACAGAGCATTTGTATACATGAATTAAATAAATATTTAAAAAAAGATTTGACTGCAAATGCTTAGTGCAGCTTTTAGAAACTGAGACCTACTAGTAAGAAAACACTTGATCAGCCATGTTGTAGTGCCCTTGGCACATAGCACCAGGAACCCAGCTGGACCTGGAAAGGATGTACTCAAGTGGCTCTGGCTATCATTCCTTACAGCTAGGTAACCTGTCTTCCCCACATTGTTCTGTGCAGCCTGTGTCCGGGCTGTATGCCAACTGGGTCATGCCTCAGGATCCCTCCAGAGTGGGAACCTCCCCTGCTCCCCTCTAGGGCGGGGTACTTGGGAGGACCGTGTTCATGGACAGAGAGCTCCCTAGGGAAGGACTCACGGCTCGGTCCACGGATCTTGATTGGCTTACTGCTGGTCATGGACTGGGAGCATGTCTGGCATACACATTCTTTACCGCTGAAGGTCACCTTGTCTCCAATAGGGAAAGGCTTCCTGCAAGGGAATGAGGAAGAGTCAATGCCTCCTGTGCTGAATATTCTGTGGCTGCTGGTGACTGACAGGGCATGTGCTTGGGTATTCTTTCAGACGTGTAGCTTGCTTCTAGAATACCAGACAAGTCAAGTGCTATTCAGAATAACAGCCTGGCTAAACTACTCGGCATCCAGGGGCCAGAACTTGGGCTATTTATATCACCTGAGAGTGACAAGTCATACTGTGGCTATGAGCTCATGCTCCCCTGCTATAACAGGGAGAGGGAACCCACTCCTCACAGAACTGTTCTGCCATCATGGTTTGTCCTATCCCCATATACCAAGAGATCATTCTCAAGCCCCAAACTTGCCATTATTTTTCTTTTCACTATCTAGACATTTTTTTTTTAAACGCTCTTTCCAATGAGAATATTATCAGTCCCCAAACAACATTTCTCATCCTCCTCGGCGTTTTTTCTATTTCTTCGGCGGAGGGGTCCCAAGTTTATATATCTTCCTGCCCAGCAAAATGATAAACTACACACAGATTCCCAGCACTGCCAACAACTGTTAAGTGGCCTTTGCTCAAGCATTGTGCGGTACCTGTGGGACAACAGAGAGGATTCTGGGGAGGGAATCTGGGTAGCTATATCCTCACTGTCCTGATTTGTTATTATTTTTTACAAAGCCATTAGTCATAAATTCTAACTGGTTACTCTATTTGGCAACTAACCAGTGGTTATTTGACAGGAAGGATAATTAATCAATGCTTTCTCTTCCCAAACAAAAATACACATGTACTCAAATCATATTTTGCTCATGACTTAATCAGAGCTGGCCATTAAGTTTTAATACGTTTGTGGGCAAGGCTGAGGTTTTCTCCATTTTGTTTGCATCTCCTTAATGTGTTGCTTGGCATGCAGGAGACCCTTGGTGCACATTGTGAAATTAACACATGACTGAGATGTCTGGCAGGGAAGTGGGCAGAGAGGAGCTGTCCTGAGAAGGACTACCACAGTGGAAAGAGCAGGCACACTGCTGGCCAGTCACTGGGTGCGGGTCTCTGCGTTCACCCTATCACTCATCTTCATGAAAGCTAGTTTCAGTGGGTTTGACCTCCACTACCAAGGCTTTTACAGATGAGGCCACTTGCTAGGTAGGGGTCATTCTGCCAGCAAGAGACAGTGTGGGGATGAGAGAGGAAGGCTATCAATAGACATCCTTATACTACCTTGAGGATGAGGGTGTGGATGCCTGGGCCAGATAGACACTTGGTTTCCAGACTGACTTCTGAGGGACAGGGTGCTCTGGTTTTCTTGGGGGCTTTTTGAGGGGAAACGAAATGCTGAGCATGGGGGTTTGCTATACCCTGCTCTCATCATAGGACCAACTAGTGCTTTACATCAGACTGCCTGATGAGATAGGATCTGGATGTGAGGTATTTTGAAAACCACTGGCCCATCAGAGCAGTCCACCCACCTTCAAGTTTCCAGAAACCCAGGGCTCATTGTAAAGCCTCCATGCTCCTGAGCTGCCTGGGAAAAGCTTCTTCCTTGGGGCTTACCCCTCTAGAGGGCCCCGGTTCCCTGGGACGCTCACCTGCACAAGCTGCACACGAAGCACTTAGGGTGGTAGGTGCGGCCCAGAGCGGAGATGACCTCACCCGTGATGAAGTCCCGGCAGCTGTCACAGCGTGTGCCATAGAGCTGCTGGTAGTCCTGGGTGCAGATGTACTCCTGGTTCTTGAAGAAGAAGCCCGACTGGGCCAGGCCGCAGCCACACACTTGGAGAAACAAGGAAGGAAATGGAGCAGGTTGAGTCCAGGCAGAGTTTGCAAGCAGAAGATCCTTCCTAGGGGAAAGGCTGGTGCCTGATTTTGTTATTAGAAACCCGGGTTGGTGGCATGCCAGAGTTCATGGGCCTTTGGATCACCTGCATTAGAGTCATGGGGCTTCTTCAGAGGTAGATGCCCAAGCTTGGTTTGGACTCCCAGGTGCCAGGAATGGCTTTGCACCCTGCCCAGTTGATTCTAATGTATATTCCCTGGGGATCATGGCTATTGTACAGACCTCTCAGTCCACAGAATTTCAAGGCCCTGGAACCCATGGCATGTCACACAACTGGTGGCAGCATGCATCTGAGAATGAACCACTCATTGAAAAAAAAAAAAATCTCCCGTGAACTTGCTATGTGCTTGACTCTCCACCAGGTCAAGAGCAGGTTTCAAATGCTCAACAAATGATAATTTAGGTTGGCAATGGGATGGGAAATGTGAGGTTTCTTGTTGGTTATTGCTGCAATCAGGGGGTTGGTCTGTTTCCAGGCATGGATGCAAAACACACAATCCTGGAATTGCAAAGGGCTAGATGTGCCTGCAGAGAGGAGGTGCCGTGCATTATGGCTAATGGGCCATGGGGTAGGTAGGGATAGTAGGAAAAAGAAGGCCCTTTAATGTGGAAGGAGGGAGCAAAGCATTGACAACACAGACTGCAACAAATTACAGACACAGGAACTTGCCAGCCAGAGTTGTTATGGGGTGGGACTGGGACACAGTGGAGTCTGCAGGGAATGAAGCAAAGTCACAGGAAAAGATGGCTCCAGCCCAGTAGGAGGAAGGCCATAGTCCAGTTTAAGAAGTTCAGGTTTTGCATGTGTGGGATAGCTCCCAAGCCATTGGTTGGTGTTGGGGGTGGGGTGAGGTAAGAGATCTCACAGGCTATAAAACAATGCAGGCTTTTGCTCTTGGCTGTCCACCAGAACTTGATGGTAACACCCTATTGCTGAAAAGAACACACAGTTTGGTCAGAGGACTCAGAGAAAACAAGCTGATAGTGATTGGGATGCTTACTACAGGCTGACACTTTCTAGAAATAAACAGAGGTTCAATAAGAGAAAAACAGGTGTTCAGTATCTGAACAACTGAACTTATGGGGGGGGAGGGGAGCAAGCCCCACCAAAGGAATCTGCTGTGTGGGAATAACATTTCCCAACAGGAAGTTAACTTATGATATGAACACATAAAGCTATGGAAGGAAGCTGTTTCTTCCACAAAAGGAAAGGAGTCCCAGTGACAATGAAACCACAGTAAACAGATGAGCGTACCAGTTCAGCTAAAACTAAAATGGGCCGATCAGGAATCAAAAGAAGGTAACGGGAAAGCCCCTTGGGTCTTGTGTCTATCCCCTTTCACCCCCTTGTGTGCCCCTATCTGAAGACTGTCTGGTAGCTTGGCTTTCCACACAGGCTGTCCTTGGGTAGAAAGGGCTGGAAAGATAACACAGTAGTCTAAGGAGTTGCGGCTCCCATCACACAGTACTCAAAGGGTACTCTGATCTTTGGCATGGGTTCTCCTAGGACTTTGGTAAATACAAGCTTACTCTCTCAAGTCTGGTCAGTGGTGGGGAAACCAACAGAATAGTTTGCAAGCTTGTCGATCTGTGGAGCCAGTTTGTAATGGGTGACATCACCTCAGTAAATACTATTTCATTACAGAGAGTTTTGCAAAAGAAGCCAGGCTTACAAACAGGAGAGCTTTCCAGATGCAGACAAACCTATCTCGAAAGCGTTGGCTCACACCTGTAGGCTGGCCACAGGCTTAAAGGGCAGTAGGGGCTGGGGAGGACTGGGAATCAGATCACTGGGCCTCATCCCTGCCACTAAGTTTCTGGATGACCACCAACTTGGCCCTCTCCTTCCTGAGGCCTCAGTTGACTTCTGTGCAAAGTGAAGAGGCTGAACTTTTAGAAATGACCTCCTGTGGGCCCATGAGAAGAACTTGGGGCTTGCCAGGTGTCTGAGCATTTTGAGTTCAGTAAGAAGTCTTGCTGAGATGGGGGAAGGCAGGGTGGATGGTGAAGACAGTAGTGACAGGAGGCCCCCGGAAGGCTCAGCTTTCAGGCACCATGGAGATTCATCCTCTCAAACAATACCTGGCCTTACAAGCAGGCAGGGGCAGAGCACAGGCTGTTCTGGGCATGCAGGTGGTGGATCAATTGCTTCATGGAATTAGTTGGGTCATGGCCTACTACCTCATTGGAAACAGCTCCTGTTTTTTCCCTTTCTTTTTTTTTTCCTTCCTCCTTTGTTTTCTCTGCCAACTCCACCTCCAGAGTCACCTCTCCCAGTGGAGAAAACCAGGAGGCCATGAGAAAACCTGGAACAATCAGTTCCTTTATTTCCTCCAAGGAGCGAGAGGAGGAAGCTTCTGGTCGGAAGGATGTAAAAGTCGACAAGAATCCAAGGGACTCTTGAAAATACAGTAGGGAGCAGGGTATGGGGGGCAAGGGGCAAACAGGAGCGGTGTAGCAGATGCCTGGAGGCCAAGCAGAGCCTCACACACAGGGCACATGCCACATGAGGGAACTGGGGAGAATGAAGACAGACACCTGGGTAGCCATTTTGCATACACACACACACACACACACACACACACACACACACACACACACACGTTTAACGTGTGCACGTTAAAGTCTAATGATTAAGAAAATGAGAACTAAGGGTTGGGGAGACGGATGGCTCAGTGGGTAAAGTGACAGCTACATAGGTGTAAGGACCTGAGTTCAGATACCCAGAATCCATGTAAAGCCAGACCAGTGGTGCATACTTATAATCCCAGCATTCCTATGGAAAGATTGGAGGTGTAGACAGAAGGCCTGGACTATGAGCATGTAGTAATGAACAAGGGACCCCTTCATGAACAAGGTAGAGAGTGAGGTTGTCCTCTGACCTCTTCTTGTGGAAGGCTAGATTACACAGACTTAGAACTGTTTGTTGAAAATGCAGATGAATGTTATCTGTGACCACACTGAGTAGAAGGAGGCCTCACACACAGCCGTAACCTGTGCCAAAGAGAAATGTACCGTAGCGCGGGTTGCTGGGCTTTTGTCTGCGGTCTACATCTCAGGTGTTGCCTAAGTTTCAAAAGTTCCCTCGCTTCCTCTGAAGCTCCTTTGTAGAAGAGGGGGTTAGCTTGTTACTAAAAAGATAGCAGGTGTGCGAGTCTAGGATTCTGCCAGAGAAATCAAGACGTTCAAGACTAGATTCTATAAAATTTCAGGATTCTATTTAGAAGGGCCTAGAGGGCAATCCAATTCAACCTTTAAAATATTTTACTTGTGAAATATATAACACACAGAAAAATATATCTATGCAGCTTAAAGAATAACAAAAATATGTGCCCGCATGTCCATACCAGGTTTCTGAACTAGGGCAGTCCCAGAAACTGAGGACCCTGTCCGCGGGCTCTCGCATAGCATCCCCTTCCCACAAGGTCCCTCCTGACTGGGTGTCTACTACCCTTTTGTTTTTCTTTAATAGTCCTAACATTTATGGTATATCCAAGCATAATAGATCAGTGAGTACAGCCTGTGTCTGTGTTTGCTCAGTCTCTGGGGGCTGTGTGTTCGAGACTCGCCTGGGGTGGATACAGCTGCAGGGGCTCTCCCACTGCTGAGAACCTAGGCTCCAGCAAGGGCTGCTCTTGTGAAAACACTGCTAAGGGCATCACTACCCACCTTCTGGTTTCTTTTTCTTAACTGATGTTCCCAACAGCAGACTCCCATAGATCCACATTACCACCAATGCTTGAGGAGATCTGACTTGAAATGATACCACAGCGTGACTTTAAATTTCATCTTCCTGATGAGTAGTGAAAATATTTGAGAATATTTTCATATGTTTATGGCCCGTTTGTATTTCTTGCATGGTGAAACACCAAAATCTTTTACCCATGGAAACTTTTAGTGGTGTTATTATTATTATTTTTTTAATCTCTTAGGAATGAATCCTTTTCACTTGTCGCTGCTAACACCTGTGGTTCCAGTCTTTTTCCCTTTATGTTTTCTGATGAATTCATGTCCTCAGTTTTCATGTTGTTTAACTTATTATTGTTCTCTTTATGACTTGAATGCTCTGTGCCACATTTAAGAAATGATTCTCTACTGTGGAATTCTTGATGTTGTTTTCTAGAAGTCTAATTGCGTGGCTGTCCATACGGCTGCAGTCCACCCATCTGGAATCAGCGTTAGTGAGGGGTGTGCAGTAGGGATTCAATTTCCCCCACATGGATAGTTAATCATGAAGCAGCCCAATTGTTCGCTACTGATCAGCAACAGACCAGTTTCCTTGTGTGTTTTTCCTCCTGGTTCTATATTCAGTTCTGTTGGCATATTTACCTACACTTATTCCAATACCTTAATAACCTGCACACTACAATAAGCAGTGATAGCTAGTAGGACGGGCCCTTGGCTTTGCTGTTGTTATCCAAGGACATAGACAACCACGGACTTTTTGCTAAGGATTCAATTTTAACAGACTCCTAAATTTCCATGGCAAACTTTATGGAATGTACTAGAATTTCTTTGCACCTATAGCTCTACTAGTATAACACTGCCATCTTAAATTTATTTTTTAATATTTATTATTTTATTTTCTGTGTATGAGTGTTTTTGCCCCTGTGTATGTCTGTGAACTATGTACATGCCTGGTATCCTCAGAGATCAGAAGAGACTATCAGATCCCCCGGAACTGGAGTTACAGATGGTTGTGAGCACTCCCATGAAGGTGCTAGGAACCAAATCCTGGTCCTCTGCAAGAGCAACAAGTGCTCTTTATCCCTGAGCCATCTCTCCAGCCCCAAGTCATCTTTTTAATGCTTATGTCTTTAATTGAGATGAAGATTAATTTTGGAATTTTAGATTTTTTTGTAATTTTTGACACAAAATCTTATGCAAGTTTGTAAGATTGATATTTTCTCCAATGCCCACTCCCTCTCAGAGACCTTGTGTGGTGTAGGTAAGCACTCCATCACTGAGCTGTATTCCTGGCCTCCTTCCTTCCTTCCTTCCTTCCTTCCTTCCTTCCTTCCTTCCTTCCTTCCTTCCTTCCTTCCTTCCTTTCTTCCTTTCCTTCCCTCCTTCCTTCCTTTCTTCCTTCCCTCCCTCCTTCCTTTTCTTTCTTTCCTCTCCTTTTCTTTCTTTCTTGTGAGACTGGGTCTTGCTAGGTTGCTCCAGGCTTGCCTTAAGCTTGCTCTGTAGATGAGGGAGGTCTTAGATGCCTGATCCTTCTGCTTCCACCCCCAAGTACAGCATGGGAAGGGTGTGTGCCAGCATATCTGGCTCATTATTTCCTGTTTGGTATTCGTATCTAAAAATGCATCTCTAAAATATTAGGATTCTTTGGAAGAATAGCCACAATAATCTAGTTACTAAAAGTCATAACTATTAAGGCAGAATCTAAGAGTTACGTGTTCAAACTAGCCTAATTACTGCATCATCTTTCTCTATCTTCATGATTGGCTGTTTGAATCAGTGTCTTTCACGGTCCACATAGCACAATGGTTGATGTGCCTCTTGAAGGTCTTGTCATCTTTATACTTGTCTTTTCTCCTCTTCTTCTCTTTGCAACGTATTTCCTGAAGAAACTGGGTCATCCACCCTCTGAAATTCCCGTCAGCTTGGGTTCTGCTGGATGTATCTGTGGTGCTGATTAACCTGCTCCCTTTCTTACAGTTCTATGGTTTGATAGTTAAGTCTAGAAGTGCCTAGGGATGCTTGGTTCATTGTGCTTTTGTGGTTTGGAGTGGGAATATGGGTAGAAGTGGCCATTGATGACCACTGTCTTGATACATCACTTCATTAAAGGTTTGCAAACCTAAGGTAGTCTACCTACCCAGTTCTTTGATGCTGAAGCCGCTTGTCTTTTGCAGAAGAGTTTTAACTGCAGATCCAGTGGTTCAGTATCTTGGGAAGCTACAGGACCACTCAGCTTTTAACTTTTTTTTTTTTTTTGAGTAAGTTTTGGTCAGTTTCACTTTGACAGGATCAACTTTTTTAAACCCAAGTTTAAAAATCTATTATTCTGAAATTGTTGATAACATGTTATGTTTTCATTATAACAGCACCTATAGTATCTTTCTATTTTAACTTTTACACTGTCCATTTGCATATTCTCTTTACTTAAATGATTTTTTTTCAATTGCTTTGTCTATTTCACTTATATCTTTGTCTTTGTCCATCTGCCTTCTGTGGTTTTTAATGGTGTCTACCATTTCCTTCCTCCTGTTTTTCTTAGATTTCATTTTGCTTTTCAAACTTTTAGAATTGAGTGGGCATTTGGTTCACTGATGTTCAAACTTATTTTCTGTTGTGATTGTTTAAGGCTATGACAGTTTTTTTCCTGAGTACCACTTAACATGTTCTAATATAAGTATTTTATACATCATATCTTCATCTCTAATCACTGCTAAGCATTTTCTATTTTCCATTAAAGTTTTGCTAATTATTTTATCTTACATCTCATTTCTTCCATCTTGAGGTCACTTTCCTTCTGCCTACAGAACATACTCCAAAATTCCATTTAATGAGGGTCTGTTGAAACAAAATTCGGCTTTTTTTTTTTCTAAAAATGCTCTTTAACCAGTTTTAACAACACACAATTCACATAATATAAAATTCAGCTACTTAAAATGTATAACTCAGCCATATTTAGTATACTTAGCATATCTGGTATTATCATCACATCCAAAATACACTATAGACCCATTAAAAGAAGTACTTACATTTCTTTACCCTCTTCGAGCTGTAGGTAACCACTAATCTTGCTTATTCTGAGTAGTTCATATATGTGGACTCAAATACATACTTGTGATGTGTTTCCCATGAGTTTCAAAGGTTCATCTACATTGGAGAATGCATTTCATTCCTTCTTATTGGTGAACAATATTCTCTTGTACAGACAGAATGTATCTTATTTATCAATTCATCAGCTGATGGATATTTGATATTCCCCCCTTTAACCACTGTGAGTAGTACTGCTATGAATGTTCATGTATAACATTTTGTATGAAAATGTTTTCATTACTCTTTTTTGTATGTGTACCTGTGTATACATTTGTGAATGTGGAGGATGTAGGTATCTGCTCACATGGCACAGATATGGAGGTCAAAGGACAACATTGGCTGTTGATCCTTAGGTGCCTTCTAACCTTTGTTTGGCATGCAGATTTTCCACAAGGCTGGTGTATCTGGTTCGTGAGCTCCCATCTGCCTGTCTCCGCTTCCTGTCTCACCATCACTTGGACTAGCTCTGCATTTTACATGGGTTTTGGGAATCCAGTCTTTACTCTTCCCAACCACCTCCTCAGACTCTGTTTTCATTCCTCTTGAAATGTAAACCACCTACACGTGGCATTTGGAGTACTGTATTTAACCTTTGAGAAACTGCCAGGCAGGCTCTAAAATAGCACAATTGTTTATATTCCCACCAGTACAAGGGTCCCAATGTATCCACATCCTCCTCAACACTTGTATTAGGCTTTCCTGATTTTAGCCATCCTTATGTATGGGAATATGTATGCATTGTGGTTTGATTGGGTGTCTCTGAATTCTAATGATATTTACATGTTTACAGGACATTTGCAAACTTCTTTGGAGAAATGCCATTGCAGGTCCTCTGTCCATTTTTAAATTGGGTTATTTTATTGTTTTGCAAGAATTCCTAACGTAGTTTGGACATAGTATTTGGTTAGATATCTGATGAGTGAATATTTTCTTCCACTTGGGTTGTTATCTGTTCTCATTCTTAAGGTTATATTTAGGCCAGACATGGTAGCCTACTCCTTTAATCCTTGTTCTTGAGAGACAGAGGCAGGTGGATCTCTGAGAATTTGAGGTCATCCTGGTCAAGATAGAGAATTATAGGCTAGCTAGGTCTACATACAGAGAATTTGTCTCAAAAAAATTGAAGTATGTATTTTGAAGCAAAAAATTATTAAGCTTTGATGATTTTAAATTTGCCTATTCTTTTACTTTGCTGAGTGTTCTTTTCATATTATCTGAGAAACCTGTGCCATGCTCAAGGTCACAGAGATTTATTCATCTATTTCCTCTTTAAAATCTTACAGTTTAGCTCATATGTTTGTCCTGGAACCATTTTGACTTAATTTTTGTGTGTTTGTAAGAAACGATCTATTTTCAGTCTTTTTTTTTTTTTTTTTGCCTGTGAATATTTAGTTTTCCCAGAACCACTTATAGAAAAGACTGTTTTTTTTTTTTTCTTCCCAATTGAATTATCTTGGCACCCTTGTTAAAAATCAGCTGGCCATATATATAAGGGTTTATTTCTGGACACTGGCTTCTATTGTATTGATTGCATGTCAATCCCTGGGCTAATTTCTTAGCTTTACAGCGAGTCCTCAAAGTGAGCAGCGTTGGGTACTCAGTGTTACTTTTCATTGCTCTTTATAACTTGATATGAAGTTTATGGACTGATTTATGGTGTCTTGAAATCCATATATTGAAGCCTTCCCTCACTCTGATGGTATTTGGGGATGCGGCTGTCATAAGATAATTAGGTTTAGATGAGGTCTTGAGAGTAGAGCCTGTTAGGGGTAGCAATAGCTCCTTATAAGGAGTTCTCTATCCCCTCTATCCCCTCCCCTTCTCTTTACCATATAGACACTGTTGATGGGTATCTGGAAGCCAGAAGGAGACCTCACTAGGACCCAACACATTGGCATCCTGATTTTTACTAAATTATTATTATTTTTTCTCAGAAATGACAGAAAATAAATTTCTGGTTTTAAGCCCACCAGTTTGGTTTTGTTATGTCAACTTGAGGTTAATAAACCATATGTTATGTTGACCCAGTTGAATTCTAGCTACTTTATCAGCATCAGTTTTCCTCCTTTGTGAAGATGGGATAGTTTTCTGTTTGCTTCTGTAGTATTTTCTACTTACCATTATAAATTTTCTTGTTTTTGTGTTTTTTTTTTTTTTTTTTCCAGACAGGGTTTCTCTGTGTAACAGAGCCCTTGCCATCCTGGAACTCACTCTGTAGATCAGGCTGGCCTCGAACTCACAAAGATCTGCCTGCCTCTGTGTCCAGGATGCTGGGATCAAAGTCGTACACCACCATGCCTGGCATCATTATAATTTTTATGTTTTGTTATATTTATTTGTTTATAAATAAACTATTTTCTTGTTTGTTGCTACTAAAGTGTCAACTGTCAGAGTATGTCCACTCGTAGGCAGATGATCTGTCTTTTATTATAAGTAAAACTTTTCAAACTTTATTTATTCATCTACTTATTTACTGTGTGTGTATGTGGGGGGGGGTACCTGATGTGGTGCACTGATGTGTGAGAAAGTCAGAGGTCAGTTTGTGGGAATCAGTTTCCTCTTTCTACCATGTGGGTTCGCAGTAGTGAACTCAAGACTGGCAAGGTGTCAGCAAAGTGCCTTTATTGATCCATCTCAGCAGCCCCTGGAAGAAACATCTTCAGTCTTATTTTATGCTTAGCAGTGCTGGGAATTGAACCCAGGACCTTGTATGTGCTAGGCAAGCGCTCTACTTCTAAGCTGCTACCTCTCTAGCGCTTTCAAATTTATTTTCAGGTTGTTCATTGCCAGTGTATAAACACACAAATGGTTTCAGAATACTTATCTTGTGTTCTAAAGCATTTTATTCATCCGTTCAAATAGTTTTTTTTTCATGCATTCCATAGGTTTTGCTATACATGAGATCATGTTATGTGCAATGGGAATCGTTTTCATCTCTTCTTCTCAACCTGTATACTTTTTATTTAATTTGTCTTGCCTAACCTAGTATATCATTGAGAAGTGGTGAGATCAGATATTCCCATCTTGTAGGGAAATATTAAGTCTTTCACCAAAAAGTATGGCATTACATGTGGGGTTGCCTTTGTTCTAGAAAAATGGTTTTGCTGATTACCTAATCCTACTTTGACAAGTTTTTCCCCCTCCAGTACAGGAAAGAACATCCTACTGTTTTCTTGTTTGTTGCTATTAAAGTGTCAACTGTCAGCCTATTTGCCATTCACATGCAGATGATCTGTCTTTTATTTCTGGTTACTTTTGCGATTATCTCTTTATCTTTGATGATCTGAGGTTTCACTCTGACGTATGTAGGCTGCTTCTTTTATATTTTCCTGCAGGGTTTTACTATACAGTTATTAGATAGCATATATTCTAACATGTATTCTACGCTCCAATATTTCTGCCACTTCCTCAATGATTTGCATGTTTGTCTCTGAGTTACTCATGATTCTATGTTAACTCTTTGATGTCTGGAATAAAACTGAATTCCTTCCAAAAGGATTATTTGCTTTCACTATTGGTCAAGTGCGAAACTTTGTTTTAAATCTCTGACTCTGGAAAACACTTGAACTGATCTGAACTTCAGTCAAGACGGAAGTGCCAGGGCATTTCCCACCCTCCTGTATACTGAATCATTAATACCACCTGGGAGCAGCACCAGGGGCTGAAGGAACCCTTCAAAGTAGACCCCTACCCTGACCAGGAAGCTTGCAAGACTCTAACCACTGGACTCAACCTGGAGGAGCAAGTTGCAACCCGGTTCTAATGGTGCCGAAAGGCACCACCACTGAGCATGCGCCCTGTCTTACCCTGTCCAGCTCTGTCCTACTAGACAATGTGCACTCTTGAGCCCTCATCCTACCCTACCAGGCTCAGCCTCTGGCTCTGCCATTACTCTGCGTTTTACCGCCAGTGCCTCCAACAAGAGAACCAGGAAGAACCTGGTTCCTGGAGAAACCTCTCCATCCACCGGAGAAGACAAGACTTTCTCTCTGGTCAGTGAGCACAGTTGCTTTTCCTGGGGTTAGAGGGTGGGGCCAGGTGTGAGGCTTCCTTGGACAACGACACCCCCTGGTTCCCTGAAGTTCTGGCTATCAAGGCAGAAACGATATGCTCCAAAAGGAACCAATCTCCAAGGATCCCTACATCCGCGCCCTGTAGGCCCGGCCGTGCCACATCTGGTTCCCTAACCGGGATGTGCTTGGTGGCAGCCTTCATTGTTCCTTTCTGAGAAGGCTCACATACCCGAGGCTAGCCCCAGGTTTAGCGCAGCTGAGGAAGACCTCCAGCTCCTAGTCTCTCTGCCTCCGCCCTCCCATTTTGGAACTTTATTTTTATTTTTTTAATTTTATAGTTATTTTGTTTTTGCCCTGGAATCTGAGTCTCTACCTCCCAGATAACAGGCTGCTCAACAACCGTTTGTAAGATTTTTTTTTTTTTTTGGTTGTTTGATTTTTTTCCATTATGAGATTTTTTTTTTCCATTGAAAGTTAATTTTATTTTTGGTCTACCCTCTCCCCCCATGCAGCTTGCTCTAGAGTTAGTTGTTTTGCTTGTGTTTATTAATACTGTTCAACTTGCTTTTAAAGGACCTGTTGGGTTTTCATTTCTATCAATGGCATATTGATAATAGAATTATTCATTGAAACTAGAAATACACTTTGACTCATATAAAATGTATACTGGATACATAGTATGAGTATTGCCCTGGAATCACATAAAGGATGCGTTCTCAACATTTGCGTAGAAGTTTTAGTCCCCTGTACCCGGTAGGCAAGCCTCCTTGCTATCCTCTTTGTTTTTGTCCCAGAGCCATTTCTTTCCCCCATCATGCACTGCGAATCGGCACTCTGCAGGGGCTGCTATGTGGTCTCCTATTACATCCCAGCTTCGGTGGCTCTAGCGTGGCCTGTTTTTCTCCATGATCCACTTAGGCATGAAGGCAAAAGCTTTTGTCTCCGGGCTTTGCACAAACCATCAGAATAAAATCTATCACTGGCTGTTCCGCCACCAGCTCCCCTGACTGTTTCTGACCTCTGCAGATCCCTTCCTTTCATCCCGACACAGTACAGCCTCTTGAAAGAGCTGAGACCGACATGTGTAGCCATTTCAGAATTTTAAACGAGGCCCCTATTCCTTTCTTGTTAGTGAAGGAAACTCAAATCCTGTCATTTGCTTTACCTCTAAGCATCTGACCTAGAAAAATAAAAAAGGTCTGTTTTTTTCCTTAATAATCCTCATCAAAGGTTGGCGATTGGCTTGTTTTGTCAATAGCAGTGTGTGGCTCAAGCTAGGGTGCTAAAGGTCTGTCTTAATCACTGGAGAACATTCTCCTGTGCTTGGAGATCTGACCCCATCACATGAAGGAGGCCAGGAGGGGCCAGGGAATGAGAGGCTATGTGCAGGCATGGGTCTAGGTTACATTTTGTTGTGAGCAAAAGGTAACTGTTAACACTCTCTTCAGAAAATCAGTTGCAGAGACACATGGCACATCCCTGCCTTGGGACAACCTCATTGTTTGTATTTCCTGTCCTGCCCCAATATCTGAGATGTAAAAATATTCACTTACCAAAACACTCGTAAAGCTCAGCTGTACTAAAGGGTTTGCCAATTCTGAATATAAATATAAAATGTAAACCATACAGATGGAGATACATCCTAATATGTTTATGTAAACAAATTAGAGAACATGAAATACATATTGCTCAATGAAAAGCCCAGTTGGAACTTAAGAAAGGAATTTAGGATTTTTCTCCATAGCAAAGGAAGCCAATATCAGAGACACAAGACTGAGGTAATTATTGAAGAGACCTAGAAGTTTTCATTGACTATGAATTCAATATAAGTTAATGGTCAGAACTGGGTCCTTAGGAAATCAAGTCAGCATGAGTCTCATTGGCGGAAACATAGCGCTTGCTGTATCTGTCTGCCTCCTGAGAACTGTGATATATTCTGGGAACCATGACTTAAGAACAATATTGACAAACTAGAATGGATCAAAGAGGAAGCGTCAAGAGAATGACACAGTTGGGAGTCTTTTCAGATGAAGTTCAATTTGAGGACCTGTGATCTAATTTGTCGTGGGAAGACCTGGTTACAGATACCTGAAGTGCAGTCATAGGGCATGGTGAACAGAAAGCACACACCAAGCCTTGAGTACACACACCTAGGATCAGTAAGTGCAAGTCACAGGTGTTAGGCCAAATTCACGTGCAGTCCACCACTGGAATGGCTGCTTCATGAATTTGGAAGCCTGGAGACAGGCAGCGGAAGAGGTGTTTGTCAGGACCCTGGAGTGAAGTGTGGCTTGTGGGCGACGGGACTCTCAGCTGAGTCCCTCTCCCTTCCTGCTGTGCTGATCCTTTCTGTTTGGGAACGATGAGCTAGGTTGGGCGTAGGATGTAGGACACTGTGAGTCAGCTCTGTGTGGGTAAGCTGTAGCAACAGAACATCTGTTTCCAAATGACAAACCTCACGAAAGTCAAGGCAAATCTTTTCTTTTGCTAAACTCAGCCTTTGAGGACTTCCATACTGTCACAGGATGGCTGCACATCTCAAAGCCAGACTGGGTTTACCCATGACATCTCAGACTATCATTACCAATTGACTGATAGTCACAAGCAACAGTCTTTTCAGATGTAGACATTAGTCTTAGGATTGTCCTTTTCTCCTGGACAGCCCCTGTTTCTTTGAGGTGGCCAGGACCCCTCTTTCCCCCACATCCTCCTATCCATCCATCCATTCCCCACCCATCTATCCATCCATCCATCCACCTACCCAACCAACCATCCATCTACCCACCCACCCATCCATCCATTTACCCACCCACCCACCCTCCCATCCATCCATCTACCCACCCACCCTCCCATCCATCCATCCATCCATCCACCTACCCACCCATCTATCCATCCACCCTCTCACCATCCCATCCATCCATCTACCCACTCACCCTCCCATCCATCCATCCATCCATCCATCCATCCATCCATCCATCTACCCAACCATCTATCCATCCACCCTCTCACCATCCCATCCATCCATCTACCCACTCACCATCCCATCCATCCATCCATCCATCCATCCATCCATCCATCTCTCCCAATGGCTTGTTCTTCTTGTCTCCAGGCATGTGCTGGCAGGGGACAGCCAAGAGCCTGAGAATAGTACCTGAGAAATGGCCTCCTACCTTGACAAGTGAAACATCTGATGTGGAAGTGGTTGTTGTGGACACGGACCACCTCCCCCTTGCAGGTGTCTCCACAGCGGTAGCATTGGATGACATTGGAGCTGCCCCTGGGACTGTACGGACTCTGCTGGTAAGGAACTGTAAGAAGAAACAAGAGATCGCTGTCTAGGAGACTCTAATTTTCTGAAAAGTCACCCACGAGTTATCACAATTTTAACTAGAAGAATAAAAAGTAGGAAGGGTAGAAATTATCACCCCCACCAAAAGGAAGTCTTTAGCACATTGCATACGCCAACCTTGGCACTGAGTGGCTCTGAGACTAGCCTCCTCCAACAGGCAAAGACTCAGGCGTGCGTATAGCCTCTCCTGGCAACAATAAAAGCCAAGTTGCTGAATGAAGAGAAATGAAAGAGGAAACACTGCACAGTCATGTGCTGCACAAGGTCTGGCCAAAGGTCAAACACATGACAGGGACCCTTGGCATCAGCTGGAAAGGCACGATTGCCTGATGCTGCTGTTGCTACAGTGATGTTTCAGAGCTTGTAAACAAACCCACTGCACTGCTACCATCTACAGTGCAGTGGGTTTGTAGCTGAGTCAGAGGGGGGTGCAAAAAAGAAAAAAAAAATCTGGCAACAGTAAAAGATTTCTGAACATGCAGAAAAAAAATTAATTCAAAATCAAATGTGTCATGAATCTAGGTGTTCCTGGCATTGCTCAACTGTAACAATATTTAGAAGTTTTATACAACATATTTATGAAACTGTCAGCACTGGGCAGTACTGGAGAGATCTATTCACTATTTTTAATTTTTATTTATTTTTTTATTTTCGAGACAGGGTTTCTCTGTGTAGCCTTGGCTGTCCTGGACTTGCTTTGTAAACCAATCTGCCTTCGAACTCGCAGAGATCAGCCTGCCTCTGCCTTCCCTGAGTGCTGAGATTACAGGCGTGTGGCACCATGCCTGGCTGATCTATTGACCATCAATCTCCTGCTTAGACCTGATCGTGGATACTTTAGAGATGGCCTTTCCCTGAGATGTAGTTGGTGAAACCACCCTAAAATCTGGTCAGTTGGAATTAAATAATAGATAACCTGTATACACCATGAGACTTTAGGATTGAAATGATATTAATAGCTATCGGATCCATCCTGATGGAGTAACTTTGCCTTTGACGAATCCAAGCTTTCTTGTAGTTGGCTTTAGCGGTCTTTGACGAAACATTACTCAGTTCCTTTATTTCCACTCAGAGTTGGAGATATAGTTAAAAACCATCTGTTCATACTCTGTTAGAAGACTCATCCTGAAAATACCACTTACACCTGTGGCCTTCATGGATGACTGGATTATAAGTTCTCTTTAATACTTAGCAACTTTGAACTACGGAGGGACCTAGAGAGCACATCTTTTAGTGGCTCTTGACCCAGTATAGTTACAGTCTGTTTACTGGCATTTGAATGCCTTCTAGGCACATGAGGGAGGGCACATGGTGACTTATTTGGCAATGGAACGTGAATGGAAACTGTGTGTGTCCCCTTCCTTCAAGGAGCCAGCATCCGATGTGCATATTTTCTTTCTCTTCACCTAACTATGAATGAAGGAGGTCCTGAGGTGCTAACGATGTGGGAGCCTGGATTCATGCATAACCATTCAACGGGAGCAAGAACAAGTATTTGTTGTCATGTCCCCCAAGACCAACACTATGCTATCTGGCCCATCTGGAACCTGGTATTCCCTCTAACTAAATTTGATGTTACCCCCCATCATCCTCTTGGCAGCTTCACCATTAGGAGGTCTATGATTCCTACAACTTGTCTTCTCATTTTTAAAGACAAGAGAATAGGATTTCTGATTCTTTCCTACTTATGAGTATCCCAAAGCACAATTGTGCTATAGAGCAATGATCTGGCTGCTTAGCCCTGAAACTGGACTTTGAGAATTTTGGTAGCTAGGGTGGGAGGGGGGGGGGAAAGACAGTTTCACTGGTTTTGAACTCATAATTCTCTTGACTCTGGCTCTCAACTGCTAAGATTGTAGGCATCACTAAGATGCCTGGCTCAATTTCATAACCTCTTTCTCTCCATTACTCATCCTTTTCTGTCTTAAAGGCAGAAAAGATAAATCAAAGAAATTCATTCACTAGCTAGGTAAAGAGATTATTAACTCATCTGAATGAGTTAACATGGAAAAGTGCATTAACTGCCCTGCAAAAGGCTGAGTGATGACTCAGTGGTTAGGAGTTCTTGCTTGAATGCTCACAACCTCCTGTAACTCCAGCTGTGGAGGATCTGATATCCTCTTCTGGCCTCTGCATGCACTCATGCATGTGCCCAGGTGCGCCTGTATGTGTGTCCCTGGAAATGCTGACTGGAATTATGACCACCATGCCCCCACGGCTCAAAACAATTCTCACCTAGAATGTTTCATGAAACATTCTCTTTAGTCCAATCCATTTCTCTCTTTTTTTTTTTAATCCTAATTTCTGCTCAGAGTCCCCTGGAAAATATTACACTCCCTTCTCTTCTCTGGTTTGTGAGAAAATCTAAATCCTACTCATATGAGCAGCCTGGTGATATAGCACTGCCAAGGGAAGCAAAGCTGTGAGCCTGAAAATGAAATAAGAACAAATAGTACAGCCATCCCCAACAGTGAAGAGGGCTTGGAAGGCTCTCAAATTCCCACCAGAACCACAGCACAGGTGTTCTATGACTTTTATCCACTCTATCTTATGAGTCAAGAAGCACCATTTAAGGTCAATTTATTATTTTTTTTTCTAATTTAGGGAAGTGGAATTATGGGCCTGAATCCATCAGAATTCAGCCTTTGAGCCTGATAAAAGAAAGAGATAAGATTAGAGGGGGTAGCTGAGAGAAATAGGTCTTTGTGGGTCAAAACATTAACTCTTTCCCTCCATCCCTGACCCCTAGAATGAGCATATTGTACACGGTCAGAGCTGCAGGGCTGTGTGCTGATTATTGGTAGATCATCAGCAGAAAGTCATGCACCCCTGGGAGAGCTCATCCAGGTTGCTGATGGAGGCTGATTATAAAAGGATTGTGTGTTTTGATGTTACAGGAATTCCAAGACCATTTGTTTCTGTTGTTGGTTTTGTGTGTGTGTTTGGTTTTTTGAGTCTGGGTTTCTCTGTGTTATCAGCATTGGCTGTCCTGGAACTCGCTTTGTAGATCAGTCTGGCCTTGAACTTAACAGAGATCCTGCCTGCCTCCGTTTCCCAGGTCCTGGGATTAAAGGTGTGTGCCACCATGCCTGGCTCCAAGACTTTTTTATAAGCAGACAGTGTCAGCAAGACCTCTGGGGTCAAGGAGGCTGGGCTGAGGTAGGCCGAATATACCCTTGCCCTGGCAGCTATCCTGTTTCCAATGAGATTTTGTACTTTTGGTTTAATTAGATTAGGAAATTAACCTTGTTTTATTGTAGGTGTATATGGGGTCATGTGGGAAGCATGTGCCCTCTCTCTCCACTAGACTGCTGTGGAATGCTGACCTATTTGGATTTTGGTTTTGGTTGTGATGCAGCAGACAGAACCCAGGGCTTGGCATATGCCCAGCCAGCTCTGTCACTGAACTATCCCACACTCCAGATACTGAGTTTTGACATTTGATTTTTCTCTTGACTATTCCCAGCCCCACCTCTTTAAGCCTAAAAAGTAGTGAGGTTCAGTCACTACTTACCACATTTATCTTATGAGTAAAGGTCTTTTAGGTTCCAAGTTGATTTACAAACCTGTTTCCAAATGACCTCATGTGTAACGAACCTGTCCTTGATAGCACCATTTTATGGTGGTGACAAGCCTCATGGGACAATATAGCTCTGTTTACTTGTGATGTAACTTGCCATTGTCAGGTTTAGGCATAGATTAGAAAGTGCTATCTAGTGATGCAAGCCCAGGTGGCAGAAACAGCTTTTATCTGCACTGTCTAGTATGTTAGCCACCATCCATATGTAGCTGCTGGAGATCTGAAATGTAGCGAGCATTACTGAAAAACTGAGTTTTGAGTTAAACTTAATGTTAACTAGCATAAGCTTACATATAAGTAGCCATGTGTGACCAATTATAGTGGAAGTTTTGGTTTCTTTAAAAACTCAGTTATGTTATATAACTATGTTTTTGTTTTAATCCCAAGTGTGGGATATTGGGCTGCCTTAGTTTATTCACAGCTGATATTTGCCTCATGCGGCTTGGAGAGGGACACGGTCGTTGCCAGCAGCAGTAAGTGGGTATAAATACCAGAGCCAAAAACTCTGATAAAGAAGGCTCCTGCTCCCCGTGCTGTTGCTGGTGCATTCTTCTGCTCTGATTGCTGTTGTTGGCTTGCTGGACTGCTAGATAGCCTGACGACTAAGACTGGCATTGCCGATGGCTCTAACCAGCTGAAAGTAGTAAAGAGACCTACACCCCTTCTCCCCAGTAACCTTCATTCTCTCCTTCCTAGTGTTGGGGTGTTGGAAGCTATTAGGAGGGATAAGGAGTGGAGAAGGGAGGCAGAGGCATAAGAAACCAATAAAGTAGATAAAAAGTAGGCCAACAACTAGTGACTGCCATACTGGGCAATGCAAGCAACAGCTTCAGAAATACAACATCAGGTAGACAAAAAATAAATTAAGCCTGGTTGAGTTCTGGCAATACAAAGCAGCATGTGTAAATTATCTCACAGGTATGTACTGAGGGACACATACACATAGAATATGTCACACACACACACACACACACACACACACACACACACACACACACATACATACAAATAACATAATTTTCTTTTATTTTATGCCTGAAAAGCCCTTCCTTTTGTGTATATCTGCCACGTTTTCTTTATGCATTCATCTGCTGATGGGCACCTAAGCTGATTCTTTAACTTGGCTCTAGTGAATGGTTATTTCCTGAACACTGGTGACTGGTGTGCAGAATTGTGTGCCTGCTTAGATACCTCCAGGCGCAGGCTGGTGAGAGGCATGGCTGGCTGGATCCCATGGAAGCTCTCACTTTAGCTCTTGAGGAGCCTCCATGCTGATCTGTATAGTGGTGGCACTCATTTACACTCCCACCAGCCGTGTGGGAGGGCCTCCATCCTCACCGGCGTTTGTTTCGGTCGAATCAGCACCCGATTCTGCACCTGTGTTTCCTCCCTGGCTATCTTTCTTCGACGTCACGTCCCTTTCTCCGAGAGGGCTGGTGGCGACCTGGGTTTTGTTTTCCTCTCTGCCAGCACCTGGCTTTCCAGTTTTGGATAAATTGTACTACTTCTTCAGCCTCAGCTCTGTTCTTAAGACAGTCTCTGCATCTTAGACAACATGACTTATAAGGCTCACTCTAAATTAAAAAAAAATGGTTTTGCCTTTGTGGTCTGCTTCTGAAGTTCTCTTCTTCCACATTCCATCCTCTCTACTAAATGGTCCTACATTTAAAGTAGACTCTGTTTTATGCTACCAGATTTATTAGTCTCTTTAAAAGCAGATAATGGCACAGTTTCCCCCATAAGGATTACAGCTGAGAAAGTTATGTTCTATCTACCCATGGGCCACCTGTGCAATCTTTTCTTCCTTCTCCCCAAGGGTCACTTGACCTTGGAGATAAAAATGTTCCCATGTTTTAATAGAGTGTCTTTTTTAAAAAGTAGAGGGTATGCTATGCTGGAGTATAATTAAAAGAGCAACAAAACTGACTTGGAGACAGTCTAACAGCTTGAATAATTGGCTAGAAGTGTAATAAAAACAGCAGCGTTTCTGGTTGCAAGGTGAAACATCAAGCAGAGAACCCACTGCTTCAGCAATGAGCTGCTGATGGCCTGGGGCCCAAAGAAGTGCACACCAAGGCAGGGTGCAGGGTACAGCAGCCATCACGCTATAGCTTGCTGACTTCAATCGAATCCAAAGTACCCTGAATGTGTTCTCAAGTGCTGGCTAAGAGACCCAAGTGTGGATCCCCACACTTTGTAGGTGCGGAGTGGCTGCGTGGAAGGTCAAGGAGGTTTTTGCATAGGAGTGGATCTGGGAACTCACAATGGGATGTTGGGTTTGATTTCAGAGTTGAAGTAGACGAAGCTTCCCAAGGTGAGACCATAAAGCCACTAGTCTCTGTACCAGAAAAGGGAAAGCCTGTGGCACATCTGGTTGCTGGTATTGGGTGTGGGGTGGGCTTTGGATTAGAGACTTGAAACTTGATGGCTGTGTGACTCAGCAAGTTGCAAAACTGAGCCTTCAATTTCCCTGTCTTTAGAATGGGAGAAACTCGGCACAGTTTTTAGGTAACTTAAATTATGCTCAAGGTACTCTTTGACAAATAACTCAGGCTGAAAAAGCAATAACTCATTTTAAAGGCCTTCTGAAGTCATGTATCCTTACTTTGAACCCACTGTAAAAACTTTTCTGAAATTACCCTTACCAGCTAGCCTCTGAACCTGGCTCGGACAGTTCTCAAACCCACTGCTGGACAAATCCAGCAAGGGTTCCATTCTTTCCCTTCCTGGTGGCTGTCAAAATAATTCTGTTGGTTCCAGACTGCTTGCCATCTTGAACAAACTCTTACTTCTTGGGAGCTCTCTGTTTAAGGCTTACTGTGGGCTGTAGAGGAACGAAAGAATTGGGCATTTCCTGCTGAGGGCATGAGACAAGATCTGTCTGTGATATCCTGTGTTTTGAGCATATGTGCTGTTTCCAGGGGGAGAGTTTGGGTGTTTGTAGTGTGTGCTTATCTACAATAAATGAGTAATGGGCTGCTTTTGGTAACCTGGGAGAGTCCTGTCGCTGTCCTGACAACAATGCTCATTGAAATAAGACCTTTGGAGCAGGAAGGGGCTGGGAGGTCATACCTATGCACTGGCTTGGGAGCCCCATGAGGGCAAGGACCATGCTCTTGTTTACCAATTTACTCTCGGCACCAAGTATGAATAAGAAGAATGACTGAACTGACTCATGAAACCATTGAACAAACGAGTAAACTGAGGCTTAGAGGAGAGGGGTTTTCCAAACTTGCACAAACCACAGAGGTTTGCCTCAGAGCACAAGGGTGTCTGTTTTAGAACAACTTGACAAGAGTAGGCAAACCCAGAGGTCAACTGGGCTGGGCACAGAGGCCAGGTCATAGAAAGGTGGTCAGAGAGCATATAGAGGTGAAGTGATTCTAAGCCTAGCGGACATGCTGAACTCTAGTGTTATATAGGTAGCCAGGTCAGCTTCCAAGATTCAGGAGTCCAGGTAGAATCAGAAGGTGTAAACGCAAAAGGGAAGTTTGCAAGGATAATAGATAAAACTCAGAGGAGTTTCTCTCTGTCAGGAAGTGTGGTCAGACATGCTGTGTGCATCTTCCTAGTGAGTTTCCTTCATGCAGGGGAGAACACCACTCTCCTTATTTTATGGATGAGGAAACTGGGGCAAAGAGAAGGCTTCTTGCTCAAGGTCCCAATAGTTGATAGAGGGCAGAGCTGCACTCTGAAGCTGGCCCATGCTCTCACCATGGCAGTGGTCTGCTGACAGAGGCTTTTCTGGAGGAGCACGGGGGCTGGACAGCTAAAAGAGGCTAAAAGAGCCTCTCACATTCTTTAACAGTGGCTATTTATTTCCCAAAAAGCCATTTAGAAATGATCCGGAAACAATGACTGGAGAATCCTAGGGTACAGTGTAGGACTCACGCAATTCAGCACCCTTAGCAGCAGATGAAGAGGCTTCTCATAATGGCTGTTCTCAGGCCAGAGCACTTCATCCCTGAGCAGTTTCCCTGGCACGGGCAGTGCGAGATGAGAGTGAGAGCAAGAGGGAGAGCGAGAGCGAGAGCAAGAGAGAGAGAGAAAGAGAGAGAGAGAGAGAGAGAGAGAGCTTGGCAGGTGCACATACTGGTCCTCAAGAGAGGCAAACTCTGTAGGTTCTGGCAGCTATAGAATAATGGAGTCTTCTCATTTCCTAGGTCTCACCACAGATGGGCCTGGTCTGGCCATAGTTTCCCATGTCAGCAGGTTGAGAGCACAGGCTGATACACACGCGGCTACTAGGCAATGGAATGTCCTCCCCAGTCCTGATGCCAACCTCACCAGCACACTTCACAGTCACAGCTGTCTTCTTCCAGAGAGTGTTGTCAGGACATATGTCAGAGCAGCAAGCTCTTGGCCAGACAGCCTGCCACAAGACAGCTATAGCAGAAATGGGCTGTTCGACCTGAAATGGGTTTCATGGCAGGGAGCATTGTGAGGGAGGAGGAGGCACAAGTGGCTGCCACACCCTCGGGGACACACTGATTTCTAATGATTTCCCTTGGCTCTACTTGAATTAGGTCTATTTCTATGTATACCCGTTTCTCTTTTACCATAACAGAAGCCCTGTTTGAATCCCTTTGCCCCTTCCTGCCTCCTCTCCCACCCTGTCTGCTTCTGACTGTGCCTGTGTCCGTGGGCTTTGTCCAGAGGGCTGTCACTGGGCCTCTTTCTAAGGACTCAGTTTAGATGTGCCTTTTCTTTTCTTGCCCAGGGAGCCTCCTCCCTTCCCCTAGGCAGAGGAATAATCCTGCTAACTCTGTAATAGGAGTCCCTTCTGTCCTCCCTAATTTATGCTTTGTGCTGAACATCTGAATTTATAGTAAGCGCCCCCGTTCTTCTGAAGGCATAGACCTTGGCAATTCCAAAGCCAGGAAACTGCTCTGTCGGCCCTGCTTTCTGCGACCCCGAGGCCTTGTTCACTGAATAGAGGGAAGGCGCCGAGTGGGGTGGTGAAGGAAGGGTTCCCTCAATGCTCCAGAAGTACTGTTTGGCTGTCTCTGTTATGGGGTTTTTATCAACCCACTCTCTAAGGCTGTGTAAGATGGCTAGGACCAGGCAAGGCTAGGTGGAGAAGCGGAGACTGTACTAGGTCCTCTGCCAGCCTTGGGATTTTTTTTCTTCCCATTTTGAAGTAGGTTCCCATTAATCAACACCAGCTCTCTATCCCTCACCACCTTCACAGACACCCGGTTAGTAACACAGAGAAGGATGGGAAAATGGATAAAGGCGGCTAATATTAACTCCACAATTACCATGTGCCCGACTTGTGTTAAGTGCTTTATGGTCATCACTTCACTTCATTCTCACAACAATCTCATAAGACAGACACCACAGGGAACTCAAGGCCCAGAGGGGATGATTAATGTGACTGAAGTCGCCACCCAGATAAAGGCTGGAGCTGAGTGTGCCCAGGCATCAGTGTGTCCAGGAGAGCCCCATTCTTTTTCTCTTTTGCTCTCTCTCTTTGGTTGGGTGTTCTCCTGCCCAGAGCATCCTGGAAAGAAAGGAAACCTGTTCTTCTCCCTGCTGAGTCATGGGACTTATGGCTTGCCTGAGCATTCTCAACAAGGGGAGCGTAGCTGCCTTACTCCAGCCTGGTGCTCCTTTTCAGGATTGCTTCACAGCTAATCTGAGAAATAGAATAGATGGCCCTGGGAACCATATTGGAAAATGGAGGCCCTCAGGAATTGGCAGTTGTCTTCCTGCTCTGAGTGACTCAGTCGCCTGGCCCCTGAGCCAGAGGCTTCAGTATTTATACAATGTTTGCTCCCCAAGGTCCTGGCAGGCCATCAAGCTCCCAATACAAAGCAGAGAAATCCCAGGAATATAAGCTAGCAAACTGGTTTCCCGAGACTCAAAGGTTTTCTCATTAGAGTAGAGGGACTATGGAAAACATGTAATTTTCTAGAAATACCTAGAGGTTTCTAAGCTCTCCTCCTCCCCTCACCCCCCCGCATAGAGTGCAACTATATTCTGTCCTGGTTTTTGTTTAGGGGATTTCTCTGGACCAGCTGTTGTGTGGTTTGGACATGTCTCCCACACATGCTTTATTTGGGTGGCCTAGTGTTTGCATTTAAGGTCTTACAGTCACTCGTGTGGATCCCCTATCCCACCCCTGCTTCTTCTTTTCTTAGCCATGATCAGCTTCTCTCTGGAACTGTAGGCGCTCGAAGGCTCTGGGTTGAGATCCTAGCTGAGAGCACAGGTAGATGGACTAAGAGCCATGGCAGTCGAAATAGATCACTGTTCACCCCAATCTGATCTTCAGGGAACCTCCTGTGGCATTCATTCTATCTCTGTCTTTACAGAAACAAACTTGAGTCTCTGGGACTGGAAGAAGTCACCCATGGTCCTTATCATGCCGGCTATGTCAGAACTGAGGGGAACACTGGGTTCCAGGCCAGGGATGTTTCATCTGAGGACAGGGCACCATTATAGACTTATCGAAGCTACTTTAAGCACTCTTCCTTCTGAGATGATTGGGGTTCCTTGAGGCTGGCCCAACTGCTGAGTCCTGCACTGCTTCCTCCAAGACCTTCATCATATTCACTAGAAGCTCATCCCCCTACTCCACCAAAGCTTGACCTAGCTGTAGGTCCCTTCTTCCAGGCTATGAGGGTATTGGTTATCTTTTTAACTCCTCTTCCAGCCTCTCTTTTCTCATCTCCCCCTTTCCCCTTGCATTGCCTCTCCGTCCATCATTCCTCTGTCTTCCCTGTGAGAGAACCTGTTCTTTCACCGCTATCAACTTTTTGGGAAGTCTTGGTATTTCGCTTCCCATTTCTGGGCTCTTGTTTTCCTACCTATAAAATTAGTAGCTGCATTCTGGGATCTCTGTTTTCTTTCAGGGTCTATATAATTGAATGTATGGCAAGTACAGGTTGCAACATACAGTGCCTTCAGGGGTAAGTGATGGGGATGGCAAAATCGAACCAGGGGGCCCAAACTGAAGAGACTAGCTACCCAAAGAGAAACAAAACAACAGCAAAAAAACCTTACTGGGCCCCAGGGATTGTGGTCATAAAAAGCCATATGCCAATTCCAAAGAAGACCTGTCCATACAAACTAGATTCTGCCTGTGGGGCATCATTTTGGGCAGCTGCATCTATACAGGCAGATGACCACAAAGTCACTTTCAATTACTATCTGAGACAAGCAACATGCTGTCCACATGCCTGTAGGAGCTGTGAGGGCAGAAATCTTCCTGCAATGAGGTCTTGCAGCGCTCCAGGCTGGAAAAGAAAGCACCATATAAGCTTGCCACTCTCAAGGGTTCAGTGACATTCCTCAGGGACAGGCAGTAGTTTTCAAACATGGTTTTGGGCCATGACCCACTGGAAAAAATTTTTCTTTTACACAAAGATCCAGGATATAAGTCTGTGAAACCAAGGTGTCACTATGAAAACCTCGCATATATAATACACACTCACGTCTTCTTTTTCTTCTATGCTCCATTCCACACCATTACTGTATTCCATTTATTTAAAATGCTTCCTGCTACCAAATGAATTGATTTCAAGATCTGCTAGTGGGTTGTAGGAAGGTTGGAGGTTGAAAGAGAGACAAAGATGATTCTAGTTATATGCTCTCTGCTGTGGTAGGTAGCCATTGGTCATGCCACTATTTGAATTAAGATTTATTAAGATTCAACATTCAGTTCTGAGCTGTACTGGGCAATTTAAGTATTTAGTAGCTATATGGACTACTAAGCTGCTGTCCTGCGTAGCACAGAGGTGGAGTGTTTTCCTCACTCTAGATCGTCCTATTTGACACTTGGTTTAGATCTGGCTTTATAATTTTGCCAATAAAGAATCTGAAATCCAAGGTCTTTCAGAGAGGGTTGTGAGACTGGAGACAGGTGGAGTTGGAGCTAATGGAAGCCTCAAGGGTGTCTGGTAGTGGTTGGGTCCAGTTGACACAAGAAGGGGCAAAGATTTATCCTCCTTAAAACAGTCAGAGCTTCCAAGTCTAAAGCCTATGTTTTGTATGCAAGGTAGTGGATCCAAACCTTCATCTTTACAGGAAAACAGAAGCCAGTTTCCTTTTCTTATTGGGTAAGAATGGAGACGCTAGGCTATAGAACCTGTCAGACCAGGGTTCATATCTAGGCTTTTTCTTTCACAGGCTGTGAGTGTCTAGGGGATTCATGCCACTAAACCTCAGTTTCTCTTTCTGTGAGGACGGAATTAATAGGATTTACTCTTCAGGATTTTTGAAACAGTGTCCATGGCAACAAAAGATTGCCATAACGATAACGATGATGCTACTATTATAAGGTCAATATAAAAAAAAACTATAAAGATGAGCATAATTTTCACCCAAAAGGAAGTTCCAGGCTACAGTAAGGCATATGATAATAATGGCAGTGGTGGTGATGACGATGATAATGAAGGTGGTGGTGGTAATGGTGATATTGATGGTGATGGTTGATGATGATAGCGGTGGTGGTGGCAATGTTGATGTTGATTATGGTGGTGGTGGTGATGTGTTTTTCCTGATGTTTCATCTAGTACCTGGTATAGTAGGGCACTCACTTTTTATTTGTCATGTGAATGACTGAATAAAAAACATCACTTAGGTACCACTAAGGTAGAACTTTGTATTTATGTGGGGTGAGAAGATTATTAATTATTTCTAACTGTAAAGGGAAGGAGAGAGAAGGAGAAAAACTGAGGAGAGTGTCATGGAGAGATAGTATTAGAATATTTAACTAACCCCTCCCTGTGTGTGTGTGTCTGTGTGGGTATGTGAGTGTGTGTACCAAGGCACAGGTGTCATAGAGAGCATGTGCAAGCCAGAGGACAACCTTGAAGAGTTGTTTCTCTCCTTCTACGTTTACATGGGTGGTGAGGATTGATTTCAGGTCACTAAGCTTAAAGGGCAAGTTCCTTTACCTGCTGAGCCATCTTGCTGGCTCTCAGAGAGAGATGGTATTTTTATAGTAATTAATAGGCTGGTGGCCCTTGATTTGTGGGACCAAAAAGTCAAGACATGATAAGCCTCCAAGAAAGAAGGAAGAAAAACAATCACAATCAAAAGACAATAGAGGAAAGATATAGAGAACTTTTAGATATCACTTATGGGGAGGGAATGGAAAGATTTTTACTGCACCAGTGGAAAAAAATCCCCACCCTCCTTTTTGGGGATAAATGGGGATTTCTCTGTGTAGTGCTGGATTCCTGGAACTTACTCTGAAGGCCAGGCTGGCCTTGAACACAGAGGTCCACCTGCCTGTGCCTCCTCAGTGGTGGGATTAAAGGGACATGCCATCACCACCTGGCCCAAAATTTCCATTTTCACTGGAAAACAAGTGATCATTTCAAATTTCAAATTTAATTGTTACAGCATGAAGGGACAGGAGGAAATGTTCATTCTCTGTGTGTATGAGCAAAAGGCTCTTGATGGTGGCTGAGCCTATGCATAATGCCCTGCAAACAGCTTTTTCACCCGTAAATGTGGTGGACATCTGTTGTTTTGCCTGTTCAGCATCTGTTCTCAGCAGCTTCTTCTGGCAATGGAATCTCTTTCCTGTGAGAAGCCATTCCATGGGATATGGGTAAGCTCGACACTGTCCCAGGTCATAGTGGCCAAGTAGTCTGGACCAGGCCCATCCAGAGGATGCTTCCTCCTTTCTAGGCTAATGGCAGCCACATGACCTAACCCTGCTGATGCTTTATTTCTGTAAGAGCTCTTGGGGAAGGCACCTACCTACTGAGCCAGTAGGGGACAGTTGTGAGGGTTTTGATGCCATCTTGGGGTTGGTCTCCACTTGGAGATGGCCTTATTGTTGAGTGTGAACAGACTTCTGAGTGCCTTATTTGAGTGCCTTATTGAGTGGATCATCATGGGCCTATCGTTCATCTGAACTTTCTAATTACACAGACCAATATGGTACTTCTACCTGTACTGGCTGGTTTTGTGTCAACTTGACACAAGCTACAGTCATCAGGGAGGAAGGAGCTTCAATTGAGGAAATGCCTCCATGAGGTCCAGCTATAAGGCATTTTATTTTTCAATTTATGACCAATGGGGGAGGGCCCAGCCCATGGTTTGTTGGTCCAGGGTTCTAGAAGAAAGCAGGCTGAGCAAGTAAGGGTAAGAAAGCCAGTAAGCAGCACCCCTCCATGGTCTCTGCATCAGCTACTACCTCCAGATTCCTGCCCTGTTTGAATTCCTGTCCCAGCTTCCTTTGATGATGAACAGCAATATGGACTTGTAAGCTAAATAAACCCTTTCCTCCCCATTGGTCTTTTTTTTTTTTTTTTTTTTTTTTTTTTTTGGTTAGAGCATGGAGACCCTGATTAAAACACTACCCTCCCTTTTATAAAAAAAATATGTGAGTTTGAGTCGGGGTTTTATCCCTTGGAGATAGCTAAGCTATGTCCTAATACCTAGTTTTCCACACAAACTATACCTTGCCACCAATTTAAGTTGAACAGGTATATTAGGGCTACTTCATATATGTAACAAGT
The DNA here is from genome assembly GCF_907164565.1 of Psammomys obesus. Classification (NCBI taxonomy): domain Eukaryota; kingdom Metazoa; phylum Chordata; class Mammalia; order Rodentia; family Muridae; genus Psammomys; species Psammomys obesus. The sequence continues at coordinate 22,864,541 of NW_026596040.1, forward strand.
AGGATTCTACGTATGTAACAAGACTCATAGCTTAACTGAGGTCATGGGGATGATTCAAGTAGACCTAACTCCTGCCTGCCTATGACTCTGGCTCTAGTGTGGGGGAAAGATGGAGAAAGGTACTGTAAGAAAGAAAGGAGAGTCAGCAGCTGCCTTTCCAGCAGCCATTGTTCCCTTTTGCGTGCTCAGCATCTTTCTTAGTGGACCCTCCTCAGAGAAGCCATGACTTTCAAAGAAGGTGGTAACCTTTTGCGTCTTGTGTGAGGGGACCTCTGACTGATGAACACAGATCCTAGTAATTTCCTTCCTTTGCCATTGGGTTCATTTAGGCAAAAACATGTGATGGACTCCTGGCTAATGAGACCAGGCCAGAGAAATCTTTTGGAGGTTGGGTGGGTAGAACTGGGTCGTAGGAACATTTTCTCCAGTAGATATTGTTATCCACATGCAGTGGTGGTGGAGCTGTGTGCTCAGGTTGGTTTCCAAGCCACTGCAGACAGAAAACATCTGGGGCCCTGACTGCATTGGTGGACCTGACTGTATTGGCCCTCTTTTTGTTTTCTGTAATGTAAGACAAACATGTCTAGATTGTGAAGGCCAGTCCAGCTAGGGCCCAGTATCTGTTGCCACAAGCACTTTACAGAACCAAAGAGACTGTAATCTGGGAGCATCTAAATGGTTGGGGGAAAGCTTGTCAGAACAGCTCTGGGTAGAAACAGGTGAGTTGGGCGAGATAAACAGGTCCCAGAGCAGAGGGCAATGATGGATGAGAATCACAACCCTTTCCTCCAAGGCATTTTCCATGGCAAGACATGTCTCTGGATGTCCCTTTGCTCACCCAAGGATGAGAGCTCTTGGGTTAGTAACTGGAAAGAAAAAGCTAAGCTTTCCTCAGTGCTAAGGCGAGAACACAAATAGCATTATCAGACAGTGTGCCAGCCTCCTCCTGGGTATTACAAAGTATATTTCTACAGTGTGTTTGCCAACTTTCATGAATGTTTGAAAAAAATCAACTGGCATTGAAATACTGTCCCACTGCTGCTAGATTAAACACACACTTCATTCTCTCAGCCACAGCAGATGGCTTTCCTTCTCTAAAGTTACCATTTCTTTTTCTGTTTTAAATTATTTCTATTAATTCATTGAGAACTTCATACATTGTATTTTGAGCTTGCTTACTCCCTCCCCCAACTCCTCCAAAATCTATTTCTTCATTCCATATCTACCCAACTTTATATCCTCCCGCAAACCCAGTGAGACAAGAAACCAATTGAGTCTGGTTTGTGCCACCCATACGCTCTTGAATGTGTACCTTCCATGGAGTCTGGTTGACCTACATCCGTAAAGAAAACTAACTCTCCTCTCCTAGGAGGTATCAATTACCCACAGATCTCCAGTGAGGGAAGAAACCTCCTGCCTGCCTTCTCTCTCTTGTCTGGTTTAAGCTTTTGCTTGTCTTGTGCCTGCTGTCACAACTGCTGTGAGTCCGTATGTTGCGTCTGATAAGAACAGTGTTTCCTTACAGTCATCTACTGCCTCTGGCTCTTACAGCCTTTTATTCACCCCTTCTGCAATGATCTTTGAGTCCTGGTAGGAGGGAGGTGTGATGTAGCTATAGCTGTAGCTGTAGATATATATGTAGATGCCCCATTTAAGGATAAGAACGCCTCACTCTCTTGTTCTTTGTACTCTGAACGGTTGTGGGTCTCTGTGCTAATCTCTGTCTACCGCTGGAAACCCCTCTGATGAGGTTTGAGAGATGCACTAAGAACCTGTGTCTAGACAGGATATAGGTCCAAAGGGAGAACCTACAACTTTTGCTCTGTTAAAGGGACTTAATATTAAACTGACTCTTAATGACTTATCCTTATACTCATAAAGCTGTTATTTCTTTAGGAAGAGTATTTTGGGTGCAAGATTGTAGCCCTCTCTTACCAGACAAAGATGGATCACCCAGGTGGCTATGCTGGCAGAGAGAAGGGCAAAGGTATCTCCCCTCACTGTCATGCATTAGAAGCCCTGGGCCTTGAGGTCTCACAGGCAGCTTGTGTTGGTGTCATTTATGCAGACAAACATCATCCCTTGCCACTTCGTAGTCTACCTCATTATCTATCTTTTATCAAGCTGCCTACAGATAGATGGATCTCCACATCTCTCCAGGTCAGCCTCTTCTCCATTGCCGCCTGCTCCATTTCAGCCACGAGCATCACTCACCATAGCGGGCTTCCTCTCATAGCCATCTTCCAGATTACTAGTTCTCAACTGGGAACAACTTAACTTCCAGCTAGGGATATTTGACAATATCTGGAGACATATTTTGTTATCAGAACTGAAGGAATTGACTAGCAACCATCCTATAATATATAGGGCAAACTTTCCTCCTCTCAACACAAAATTATCTGGTCTAAGATGTCTGTAAGTGTCAAGGCTAAGAAATCCTGTTTTGGATAGAATTCACCATCCATCCCACAATTCTCAGGACAAATGTTGTCCACCAACTCCCCTCAGCAATGTAAACTCTGTGTCATTGGTTCTCACAGGAACTCTCTCTTTTATTCTCAGCAGGCACTCTCATAATTATTTGTCGCCCCAAAAGACTCCAAGCTTGACAAAGGCAGAGGGCATTTTGGAGCTCAGCTCTGTGGTCTTAATGCCAAGCATTATACCTGGCATGTGGTGACCTACAATACGGATTTTAGAAAAATAAAGCAAGCCTGCTTAGTGCACAGCCATGTGCAACCATGAAGCACAGTGATCAGCATAGCTCTTGTCTATTGGAAAGTGAGATGCTTGTTGAGGTCACGCCATAGACTCACTGAGCAGTTTTGCAGGCTAGGGAAAGTGTAGTCAGAATCTTACAATGTCAGCAGTTTTGGAAAGTTTTGGTCCCTGGACTCCTCTATACCCTTAAATTTTCTTATGAATGCTAAGGAGCTTTTATACATATCAGTTATATCTTACAAAATACTTTTCATATGAGCAATCATGCTCTAGGAATTAAAAAAAAGAAAGCCAGAAGTGCAGAAGCACAGATTCCATTAGCTGTCAGAATGGGGACGTACCACCTGTTGCCCCTGGATACCTCCACTGCCTACTCATGAGAGAATGGGGGAGAAAATAACTTAAGGTCAGTAAAGAAATCATGCTGCTTTTCTGAACTTCTCTGAAGGTCTCAGGGCTCTCAGAGATCCTGGAACGTGTTTGAAAGGGTTGTACTATATGAGTCTTGATATTAGAGGGATGGAATCTCACAAAGGAATCGTGGTAAGCTACTTGGAAATGGTTCCATATAAGCTAATCCATAAAAGCTGAACTGGATGGGGGTGCCCCAAACCCATATTTTGTGGGTCCTACTGCCTGATTCCCTAGCATGAAGTCAACACCTGCCTGCCTTTGTGAACAGTTTCCTGGAGAAGTCACTTTAGTTAGACCATTCATTGCTCATGACAAAACACTGCCCAAAAATACCTTAAAGAAGGAAAGGCTTGTTTGGGGCTTATGACTTCAGAGGTTTGGCTCCATGGTTCACTCAGTCCATTGTTTAAGTGGGCTTAGAGTGAGGCAGACATTATGATGGCAGAAGCTTGTGATGGAAGAGGCTGATTGCTTCATGGTAATCTAGGAAGCAACACATGTCTGGGCTTCTGCAACCCATCTATTGGATGGTGTGACCCACATTCAGGGTGGACCTTTCACTCTTACTTAACTCCTCTGGAAATCTTCTTATGGACACACCCAGAGGTGTGTTTTTATTAATCTAGGCCTCTTTAAGTCCAATAAGGATTAAACATCACAAGAACCATGTCCATTCAGTGAGGCATTGTTGATGGTGGCTTTCATATTACAACAGCAGCAGAGACCATGTAACCCCCAAAGCCCAAGGGATTTATCATACAGAAAAAGTGTGCTAATTCTTATTCTTTAGAATGCAAAAGAAAGTTAGCTGGGTGCAGTGTTGCACATCTTTAGTCCCAGCATTTGAGAGGCAGAGGCAGGCAGATCTCTTTGAGTTCAAGGCCAGCTGAACATGGCAAGTTCAAGGACATCTAGAGCTACATGGTAAGACCCTGTCTCAAAAAAGAAAATTAACTAAAAATAAAATAGAATGTGGAAGTTGAGGTTTCCGCCAACACTAAACTTGATGTCAAAAACTTTTAAGACGTAGACCACTTTAAGTCAAGTTGGGGGTTTGTGAGTCAAGAAGGAAGGTGGGGAAAAACATTCCCCCATCAGGTGGGATTAAATAGACCAGACGTCTTGAGTGCTTTGTGCCTAAGTCTCCAATATTGGAGAGAATCGTGGGAAATCTCTTAGCCATGTTGGCATGCTAAGTAGGTTGGTCACACAGAGAAAACTGTCTCCACATCAGAGGTGCCCGCAAGGGTGGCCTCCCAGGGTAGTGTGCTTCCTACATTTGGTTGAGGCTGTGAGATGATAAGGTTCACAGCACGACAAACCAGATCTTTGGGCATCCGATGCATTATCACATCAACTCAAGAAGCACAAACACATGAGTGATGTGGTTGGGACAAGATAAAGGGAGCAGCAGGTGTTTGTCCCAAAGGCATGCCCCTCTGTGGCTTCAACTGATTCCTGCCCTGTCGGGATGGAGACTCAGTGAAACTGGAAACTTGGATTTTAAAGTAAAACTCCAAGGTTTTTTTTTTTTTTTTTTTTTTTTTAATATATTTTGGCTCAAATACCAAACAAACAAAAATAAAAAAGAATATAATATGAGCCAACTAAAACACATTTACTGATTTTTTTTTCTTCACTCAGAGTATGGGGATAAGAGACACTAGTCTTCTTGCCAGCTTAAATATGTTTTGATTGTAAGAGGATACAAGCAACCTCTTTATATTCATTTGGAAGTTTGCTTTGTTTTGTTTTTGATTCTCCCAGTACCCTGTCATCTCATATTTTTGCTATTTAATAGCAAAGGCGGGACTTTTGACTTCAAGTCTAGTGTTCGTGCGACAGCTGCAGAGACACCTGCAGTCTACAGAGGGGACTGGGTGGAGCAGAAAGGACACGGGTGGGGAAGCCTTAAGGGACAAGGGAAAACACTCACAGTAGGAAGTATAGACAGGACCCAGCAGTTGTCACACAGAGAATCTCAGCAGCAGCTATTCCATACTGGCTTTCTGTAGCCTTTAAAGATAGGGACCAATGGACACTTGAAGTGGCTGGAACTGGGTTTTAGTCACTTGGAGAGGGTTAAGAGCTTGCATTGTTACAGGGTAAAACAGCCACAGCCAACATATCATTGAGCAGGCATGGCTGTATTCCAAGGAAACAGTACAGGAGCTGGATCAGATCTGGTCCTCAGGCCATAGCTGTCCACCGTTCCACAGCATCATTCAACGGTCTGGCAAATTAGCTGTGTGTGTCTGTACAATGTCCTGATGCCACTCAACCTTTAAGGCCAACTCAGAGGTGGTTTAGTTGGGTTAAACGACTAGATAACATTGACAGTTCTTTCCCAATGTGAGATTCAAAGATGCTTTGAACTGTTTTTGTTTAGGCTCTGGGGCTAGGACCACCACATCCAGTTCAAGCTGGTGGGGGTGGCAAGCCTCTTGTACAGTGCCCCCAACTGCAGTTGCCATTTCTGTAACTGAGCATATGCTGGCGGAAGCGTCAATTCAGAATGAGCCAGTTAAAATGCAAGGAAGGGACAGCTAGCAGATCTTTCCAGTTAGAGTCCAGGCTGCTAATTACTTTTGTAAAGAGAAATACATAAACATGCAGATGGCAACTGTAGTAAATATGATCTTCTACATATAAATATAAAAATCCTACCCACTCTTCAAGGCCTTTCTCACATGCACCACATTTCTAGAAATAGTTTCTGGTTCTCCTTTCATCCCTGCTCTGCCTGTGAGCTATTTTCCTTTGAAATCTCATGGTCTGAGCTTCTTAGGAATAAGCTATGCCATCAAATGGATGAGATATCTAAATTCTTGGATGTCCTGTCAAAACTCAGATTGCCAGGCTCCACCCCTATGGTTTCTGGTTTTGCTACTTTAGGATGAAAACCTGCCTTTCTCCAGGCAGTTCCCATCTGATGGTAATGTTTCCACTGAAGATTACACTTTGAAAACCTCTGACCTCCAGCACGGTTCACATATGTTTCACACTTGTTTCATCTTGCTCTCAGGTTATAAGTCATTGGATTGTGTATAGACCTGGATTGTTCTTGTGGACATACAATGAACATTTGGAAACACCCAAAGATGAGATGAGGAGGAGGGAGTTTCTTTCCTCAAGATGAACTTGACAGCTGTTTCCTATAACAGGTGTTCCTTGAGGCCACAGAGAAAGTAAAATGCAACAGATTTGTTCCCAAGAAGTAACCAGCACAGGAAATTCCTGTGGTTATACTAACAGTCCCACCACCATTCAGGTGGAAGACCAAAACCCAAATGAAATCCATCAAGGCCTTATACAACCTTCACTGTACGTAGTGTGGTTACCGGGGGTGGGGTGTGGAGGAGAAGACAGAATACAAACAGTGAAGGTTGTCCGCTAAGAGGGACTGCCAGTGGGCTGAATTGTGATTCCCCTCCTTATTCATAGATGGAAACCACTAGCATCTCAGAGCAGATTAAAGCATCTCAGGAGAAGATTAAAGTGAAAATGAAGTCATGATGTAGACTCTAATGATGACTGGTGTCCTTACAAGAGAGAGGAGGACACGCTACACAAAGGGCAGATGTCATGCACAGCTGTGTGAGAGTGGTCAGCGTGGACTTGTGAGGAAGGAAACTTCCATTGTTTGTGCCACCAGCATACATCAGTGCTTTATGGCACCTCCCATGAGCTACTCAATAGAGTCCAAGTCTTTACTTTAAGTGGTGTGAGTGGTACAAATGCTACTAAGATGGGCTGGAGAGGTGGTTCTGGTAGAGGACTTGGGTTCAGTTGCCAGCACCCACATGGCAGCTTATGACCATCTGTAACAGTTTTAGGGAATCTGATGCTCTCTTCTGAGTTTTGTAAGCAATAGGCGAGCGCGCGCGCGCGCGCGCACACACACACACACACACACACACACACACACACACACATATTGGCAAAATACTCAAACACATAAAAAAATAAGTAACATCCTAAAAAATACCTATCAGAGAATCAAGGCCATACAATGGCCCTGGAATACTAGGCATTTACCCTGTCTACGCCTCAGACCCAGCCCCAGCCTGGAGGATCTCAAGTCTGAACTGGCTTCTCCCAACTCATTTTCTACATAGCAGCAAAAGTGCTTCTTTTAAAATGCAAATCCAATGATAGTCAACTCTGACTCCCATCACCTCCAGGTGTAACAAATACTACCCAGTAGCTTTACTCTACCCTGAGATATGGCTAGACACCTTCCGTAGCCTTAAGGCCATGTTGATCCAGCCCCAGGCTTTTGATGGCCGCCTTAGCCTCATCTCAGACCTGCTTGCATTTGGCATCTACCCTGGACTTCTTTCTTTCCATTGCATCTGGTTTCCTCTGCACACTGGCAGATCCTCTCCCTTGAAGAGGTGTGTCTGAGGTGCTTCTGGGTTACCTGACTCTACATTTAGGAAAATACAATCGTCTGACAGCTTTCAGCAGGGAGAGGTCATATCTAGCCCACTCTACTGCCTGTGACAGGTGAGCCATCAGTAGACAATGGTCTCAGGAACAGCTGCCAAGAGCTAAGAGCATAAGCAAGAGGAGGCGTAAAGCTCAAACTTGAGTCCTCCCGAGAGGTTCACAGCATGTTCAAATATTAGAGGATCCTGGTGACGGCATCATTCACCTGAGAGCTGTAAAAGGAGCTGAAGGGTGATATTTTGAGCCTGTCTGCCAAGACAAGTCACCTGCTCTGACGGACAGGATGAAAGGGCTCTTTCTTTCTGGCCTGGCTTGCTCACTGCCCTTCCAGACACAAAGAGACGCAGCTAAGCCGCGAGCCTATGGATACCAACCAGAGACCTTTTTGTTATCATTTAGTTAGAGACACCACACTTTTCGAATGAGACACTAGGATGTGCGAGCAGGGGCACGGCCCAGCAACACTATAAAGTACTAGAAACGAGGGCAGCGGTATATAATTACGTTAGACCCACAGTCAACTGACTCTTTCCCTACTTGGTCCATTCACCTGTAACCCAAATAAAGTTGGGCTTGCTTTGTGCTCAGTTTTTGGGCAGACTTGTTTTTAGAGCTTGCTGGGTAAGGGAAGCCAATAACCAGAACTAATAAAAAAAATTCAATTTGGGTCTTTGCTGGCTTCTCTTTCTTTCAAGTAGCCAAGGGAAGAAGATACCTGCTTAATATCTAGCAGACAGAGGCTAATATAAGGCTTTATGCGTGTGCCCTGTGATCCTCTCTGGTCCAGTGAAGCAGGTAAGGAGCTCACCACACTTATTCCATGGCTGAGCAGACTGAGATGTAGGGTACTGAAGCCATGTGCCTGATGCCAGCCCAGCCCTTGTACATTTCGCCAGCCACCTTCCTTCATAAAATGTACACTTAGGGAGACCCCTTCCTGCTCCATAAAATATTGGAGAATTTTCCAGGTACCATTGGTAGCAAAGCCGATTATTGACAATATTAAGGTCAAGAAACCTCAAGAAATTCATTGCCACTTGGTTCTCAAACCCCAAGCTAAGTAGGTTGTTCCATACTTAAAGCATACAAATATGTTCACTTGCTCAGCCTCTCTATGATAGGTTAGTGGGGAAAACAAAAGCCCAGCAGAATACTTCTCTTCTATCCAAAGAGGTATCCTGTCCCCAGCCGATTCCAGGAATTCTGGTACAATAATTAACACATAGGCCAGAGGCCCAAACTCACTGGCACAGGACAGCCTCTCAGATGTGTAACCAAGAAGCCCCAGGTCACAGTCACATAAAGGGCTCATTGACTATATGTGTTGAAAAGCATATGCACTTCAAGAGAGAGAGAGAGAGTGGAACTGTGGTTTCAGGGCAAGCGGGGAGGATGACACTAAGTTTCTCCTCTAGTTCAAAGCCCTTGGAGGCTCTCCAAAGCATTCTTTATGTCTAGACTCAGCAATGGACTTTGCTACCAGCTAAGGAATATTTTCCCCATAGTGCTGATGTCACAGACGCTGGGGTAATTCAAATCAGCAGGCTCTCTCTAGTTACAGGACTGAGGGCATCTGAGGGCTTCCTGGGAAGGTTAGTTATGGGTAGTGCCCAGCTGCTCTGGGTTTAGAGGTAATCTCTGGAACTGGATTTAGCTCAAAGGGAGAGATGGCCTCGGGGAAGGCCGTGGCATCAAATCCAGACAACAGAAGAAAAAAAGGTCTGATGACTAGATAAAGAGAGTGAAGAGATTAGGGTGGTGAGGTGGTCCTCGATAAAAGGATAAATATGAACATGGAGTCCTTCCCCTTACTCCTGGCCCTTTGCTAGGCTCGGGATGAGGAGGGACTGGGGATGGGGACAACTCCTGGGTCACATGTGGTCATTCTTTTTGTGCTTCAGAGTCTTCTCCACCTGTGGACACACGTAGGACTCCCAGGCTGTAGGCCACAGGGACGTCATGCAGCACAGTCCTACACGGAAAGTGTCTTCAGTCTTCCTAAGGTCAAGGTGTCCTAAAGGTGTCTCTTAGTCCCTTGACATAAAAGGCTTTTCTCAAGTGAGACTTATTCTGGTGTCACTTTCCTGGCATTCACAAAACCCCAGTGAGGACCTGGCCCCAAGCAGGAAGTTCTGAGCACAACTAGATTACAAAGTTTACACATTAAAGCTCGGGCACATTGGCAAAAGTCATTATTTATCAATATTTACTGGGTAATCTCTCTGTGCTGGGGACTGGGGAAAAGCTGTATTTCCTGGGCATTGGTAGTTAATAATTACATGGGAAAGAGCTACAATAAGTAATTAAACAGACATTTACAAAATGGGGTGAATAGAATGAAGAATGGGGGAGGAGATGTATTCCTGCCAGACTACAAAGACAGGAGGGAGTCACAGCTGTAAATGGTGGTGGTGGGGTGGGAGGCCTGGAACAAGCCTGCTGGAGGAAATGTACATGAAAGGCTAGCGAGGAGAGAACAGGGTCATTTCCAGGAGGCCAGTGAGGCTAGGATATCAGGGCCATGGAGAGCAGTACAAATAAGTATGGTGGAGAGGCACCTCTTGAAATACACAATGCTTAATGGTTTGCCTAGCAAATACTTGTACAGGTGTTGTATTGAACTAGCCCTTTAAGACAAGCAGACTGACAGGATGGGCCTGATGAAAACACTAGCCTTAGAGACTACAGACTCATCAGGACAGTTTGCATTGGAAGTCAATGCTGTTCTTAAGATCTGATTCTAAAGATTGGATAGTCATGTACCATGCTGAGACTGTGTACAATTTATTATTACTAAACACAGATTATTTTTTTGGAAACACAGAGTTTTGGTAAGTCCACAAACAAGGTCATAATCAAGATAAGGGACATTTCCATCTTTCAGGATAATTTCCTGTGACTTTTTGCAATTAGTCACTTTTTCTCGGTCAAAAGCAAACTCTGTTGTGATTTCTTGAAGTGTGTGTTGTTATGTGTGCCTGTGTTCTCTATGTGTATATGCAGATAGGTAAACAGACGTGTGTGGGTACACATGAGTATAGAGGCCAATATTCCTGTCCTTCTCTGCTGCTGTTCATCTTAGCTTTGGTTTGGACAGGCTTTCCCAGTGAACCTGGAGCTCACCAATTTTCTTAGAGGAGCTCTTCGCCAGGCCCCAGGGATCCTCCTGTCTATGCCTCCCCAACATCAGGATTGCAGATATGGACAGTTGTGCCTGAATTAATTAATTAATTTATTTATTTATTTATTTATTTATTTCCCTCCCTCCCTCCCTCCCTCCCTCCCTCCCTCCCTCCCTCCCTCCCTTCCTTCCTTCCTTCCTTCCTTCCTTCCTTCCTTCCTTCCTTCCTT